>NW_027447396.1:0-32138 GCF_038048845.1 Mixophyes fleayi | reverse complement strand
TCTCTTGCTCAGAAAGACTTAGAAAGTTGATAATTGTGGGCAATGTTAGAAATGTCATTAGAAACAAGAATTATGTAAAAGAATTGATGTAAGTCATTGTTTTCAAGAGAAAGGGAGACCGGAGTGTAAAAAAGCGTTGTTTTTGGACGGCAATGAAGAAATGACTGTTTTGCGATTTCTCTTGCTCAGAAAGACTTAGAAAGTTGATAATTGTGGGCAATGTTAGAAATGTCATGAGAAACAAGAATTATGTAAAAGAATTGATGTAAGTCATTGTTTCCAAGAGAAAGGGAGACAGGAGTGTAAAAAAGCGTTGTTTTTGGACGGCAATGAAGAAATGACTATGTTTTGCGATTTCTCCTGCTCAGAAAGACTTAGAAAGTTGATAATTGTGGGCAATGTTAGAAATGTCATGAGAAACAAGAATTATGTAAAAGAATTGATGTAAGTCATTGTTTCCAAGAGAAAGGGAGACCGGAGTGTAAAAAAGCATTGTTTTTGGACGGCAATGAAGAAATGACTGTTTTGCGATTTCTCTTGCTCAGAAAGACTTAGAAAGTTGATAATTGTGGGCAATGTTAGAAATGTCATGAGAAACAAGAATTATGTCAAAGAATTGATGTAAGTCATTGTTTCCAAGAGAAAGGGAGACAGGAGTGTAAAAAAGCGTTGTTTTTGGACGGCAATGAAGAAATTACTATGTTTTGCGATTTCTCCTGCTCAGAAAGACTTAGAAAGTTGATAATTGTGGGCAATGTTAGAAATGTCATGAGAAACAAGAATTATGTAAAAGAATTGATGTAAGTCATTGTTTCCAAGAGAAAGGGAGACCGGAGTGTAAAAAAGCGTTGTTTTTGGACGGCAATGAAGAAATGACTATGTTTTGCGATTTCTCCTGCTCAGAAAGACTTAGAAAGTTGATAATTGTGGGCAATGTAAGAAATGTCATGAGAAACAAGAATTATGTAAAAGAATTGATGTAAGTCATATTTTCCAAGAGAAAGGGAGACAGGAGTGTAAAAAAGCGTTGTTTTTGGACGGCAATGAAGAAATGACTATGTTTTGCGATTTCTCCTGCTCAGAAAGACTTAGAAAGTTGATAATTGTGGGCAATGTAAGAAATGTCATGAGAAACAAGAATTATGTAAAAGAATTGATGTAAGTCATTGTTTCCAAGAGAAAGGGAGACAGGAGTGTAAAAAAGCGTTGTTTTTGGACGGCAATGAAGAAATGACTATGTTTTGCGATTTCTCCTGCTCAGAAAGACTTAGAAAGTTGATAATTGTGGGCAATGTTAGAATTGTCATGAGAAACAAGAATTATGTAAAAGAATTGATGTAAGTCATTGTTTCCAAGAGAAAGGGAGACCGGAGTGTAAAAAAGCATTGTTTTTGGACGGCAATGAAGAAATGACTGTTTTGCGATTTCTCTTGCTCAGAAAGACTTAGAAAGTTGATAATTGTGGGCAATGTTAGAAATGTCATTAGAAACAAGAATTATGTAAAAGAATTGATGTAAGTCATTGTTTCCAAGAGAAAGGGAGACAGGAGTGTAAAAAAGCGTTGTTTTTGGACGGCAATGAAGAAATGATTTTTTTGCGATTTCTCTTGCTCAGAAAGACTTAGAAAGTTGATAATTGTGGGCAATGTTAGAAATGTCATGAGAAACAAGAATTATGTAAAAGAATTGATGTAAGTCATTGTTTCCAAGAGAAAGGGAGACAGGAGTGTAAAAAAGCGTTGTTTTTGGACGGCAATGAAGAAATTACTATGTTTTACGATTTCTCCTGCTCAGAAAGACTTAGAAAGTTGATAATTGTGGGCAATGTTAGAAATGTCATGAGAAACAAGAATTATGTAAAAGAATTGATGTAAGTCATTGTTTCCAAGAGAAAGGGAGACCGGAGTGTAAAAAAGCGTTGTTTTTGGACGGCAATGAAGAAATGACTATGTTTTGCGATTTCTCCTGCTCAGAAAGACTTAGAAAGTTGATAATTGTGGGCAATGTAAGAAATGTCATGAGAAACAAGAATTATGTAAAATAATTGATGTAAGTCATTGTTTCCAAGAGAAAGGGAGACAGGAGTGTAAAAAAGCGTTGTTTTTGGACGGCAATGAAGAAATGACTATGTTTTGCGATTTCTCCTGCTCAGAAAGACTTAGAAAGTTGATAATTGTGGGCAATGTTAGAAATGTCATGAGAAACAAGAATTATGTAAAAGAATTGATGTAAGTCATTGTTTCCAAGAGAAAGGGAGACAGGAGTGTAAAAAAGCGTTGTTTTTGGACGGCAATGAAGAAATGACTATGTTTTGCGATTTCTCCTGCTCAGAAAGACTTAGAAAGTTGATAATTGTGGGCAATGTTAGAAATGTCATGAGAAACAAGAATTATGTAAAAGAATTGATGTAAGTCATTGTTTCCAAGAGAAAGGGAGACCGGAGTGTAAAAAAGCGTTGTTTTTGGACGGCAATGAAGAAATGACTATTTTGCGATTTCTCTTGCTCAGAAAGACTTAGAAAGTTGATAATTGTGGGCAATGTTAGAAATGTCATGAGAAACAAGAATTATGTAAAAGAATTGATGTAAGTCATTGTTTCCAAGAGAAAGGGAGACAGGAGTGTAAAAAAGCGTTGTTTTTGGACGGCAATGAAGAAATGACTATGTTTTGCGATTTCTCCTGCTCAGAAAGACTTAGAAAGTTGATAATTTTGGGCAATGTAAGAAATGTCATGAGAAACAAGAATTATGTAAAAGAATTGATGTAAGTCATTGTTTCCAAGAGAAAGGGAGACAGGAGTGTAAAAAAGCGTTGTTTTTGGACGGCAATGAAGAAATTACTATGTTTTACGATTTCTCCTGCTCAGAAAGACTTAGAAAGTTGATAATTGTGGGCAATGTTAGAAATGTCATGAGAAACAAGAATTATGTAAAAGAATTGATGTAAGTCATTGTTTCCAAGAGAAAGGGAGACCGGAGTGTAAAAAAGCGTTGTTTTTGGACGGCAATGAAGAAATGACTATGTTTTGCGATTTCTCCTGCTCAGAAAGACTTAGAAAGTTGATAATTGTGGGCAATGTAAGAAATGTCATGAGAAACAAGAATTATGTAAAATAATTGATGTAAGTCATTGTTTCCAAGAGAAAGGGAGACAGGAGTGTAAAAAAGCGTTGTTTTTGGACGGCAATGAAGAAATGACTATGTTTTGCGATTTCTCCTGCTCAGAAAGACTTAGAAAGTTGATAATTGTGGGCAATGTTAGAAATGTCATGAGAAACAAGAATTATGTAAAAGAATTGATGTAAGTCATTGTTTCCAAGAGAAAGGGAGACAGGAGTGTAAAAAAGCGTTGTTTTTGGACGGCAATGAAGAAATGACTATGTTTTGCGATTTCTCCTGCTCAGAAAGACTTAGAAAGTTGATAATTGTGGGCAATGTTAGAAATGTCATGAGAAACAAGAATTATGTAAAAGAATTGATGTAAGTCATTGTTTCCAAGAGAAAGGGAGACCGGAGTGTAAAAAAGCGTTGTTTTTGGACGGCAATGAAGAAATGACTATTTTGCGATTTCTCTTGCTCAGAAAGACTTAGAAAGTTGATAATTGTGGGCAATGTTAGAAATGTCATGAGAAACAAGAATTATGTAAAAGAATTGATGTAAGTCATTGTTTCCAAGAGAAAGGGAGACAGGAGTGTAAAAAAGCGTTGTTTTTGGACGGCAATGAAGAAATGACTATGTTTTGCGATTTCTCCTGCTCAGAAAGACTTAGAAAGTTGATAATTTTGGGCAATGTAAGAAATGTCATGAGAAACAAGAATTATGTAAAAGAATTGATGTAAGTCATTGTTTCCAAGAGAAAGGGAGACAGGAGTGTAAAAAAGCGTTGTTTTTGGACGGCAATGAAGAAATGACTATGTTTTGCGATTTCTCCTGCTCAGAAAGACTTAGAAAGTTGATAATTGTGGGCAATGTTAGAAATGTCATGAGAAACAAGAATTATGTAAAAGAATTGATGTAAGTCATTGTTTCCAAGAGAAAGGGAGACAGGAGTGTAAAAAAGCGTTGTTTTTGGACGGCAATGAAGAAATGACTATGTTTTGCGATTTCTCCTGCTCAGAAAGACTTAGAAAGTTGATAATTGTGGGCAATGTTAGAAATGTCATGAGAAACAAGAATTATGTAAAAGAATTGATGTAAGTCATTGTTTCCAAGAGAAAGGGAGACCGGAGTGTAAAAAAGCATTGTTTTTGGAAGGCAATGAAGAAATGACTGTTTTGCGATTTCTCTTGCTCAGAAAGACTTAGAAAGTTGATAATTGTGGGCAATGTTAGAAATGTCATTAGAAACAAGAATTATGTAAAAGAATTGATGTAAGTCATTGTTTTCAAGAGAAAGGGAGACCGGAGTGTAAAAAAGCGTTGTTTTTGGACGGCAATGAAGAAATGACTGTTTTGCGATTTCTCTTGCTCAGAAAGACTTAGAAAGTTGATAATTGTGGGCAATGTTAGAAATGTCATGAGAAACAAGAATTATGTAAAAGAATTGATGTAAGTCATTGTTTCCAAGAGAAAGGGAGACAGGAGTGTAAAAAAGCGTTGTTTTTGGACGGCAATGAAGAAATGACTATGTTTTGCGATTTTTCCTGCTCAGAAAGACTTAGAAAGTTGATAATTGTGGGCAATGTAAGAAATGTCATGAGAAACAAGAATTATGTAAAAGAATTGATGTAAGTCATTGTTTCCAAGAGAAAGGGAGACAGGAGTGTAAAAAAGCGTTGTTTTTGGACGGCAATGAAGAAATGACTATGTTTTGCGATTTCTCCTGCTCAGAAAGACTTAGAAAGTTGATAATTGTGGGCAATGTAAGAAATGTCATGAGAAACAAGAATTATGTAAAAGAATTGATGTAAGTCATTGTTTCCAAGAGAAAGGGAGACAGGAGTGTAAAAAAGCGTTGTTTTTGGACGGCAATGAAGAAATGACTATGTTTTGCGATTTCTCCTGCTCAGAAAGACTTAGAAAGTTGATAATTGTGGGCAATGTTAGAAATGTCATGAGAAACAAGAATTATGTAAAAGAATTGATGTAAGTCATTGTTTCCAAGAGAAAGGGAGACAGGAGTGTAAAAAAGCGTTGTTTTTGGACGGCAATGAAGAAATGACTATGTTTTGCGATTTCTCCTGCTCAGAAAGACTTAGAAAGTTGATAATTGTGGGCAATGTTAGAAATTTCATGAGAAACAAGAATTATGTAAAAGAATTGATGTAAGTCATTGTTTCCAAGAGAAAGGGAGACAGGAGTGTAAAAAAGCGTTGTTTTTGGACGGCAATGAAGAAATGACTATGTTTTGCGATTTCTCCTGCTCAGAAAGACTTAGAAAGTTGATAATTGTGGGCAATGTAAGAAATGTCATGAGAAACAAGAATTATGTAAAAGAATTGATGTAAGTCATTGTTTCCAAGAGAAAGGGAGACCGGAGTGTAAAAAAGCATTGTTTTTGGACGGCAATGAAGAAATGACTGTTTTGCGATTTCTCTTGCTCAGAAAGACTTAGAAAGTTGATAATTGTGGGCAATGTTAGAAATGTCATGAGAAACAAGAATTATGTAAAAGAATTGATGTAAGTCATTGTTTCCAAGAGAAAGGGAGACCGGAGTGTAAAAAAGCGTTGTTTTTGGACGGCAATGAAGAAATGACTATGTTTTGCGATTTCTCCTGCTCAGAAAGACTTAGAAAGTTGATAATTGTGGACAATGTAAGAAATGTCATGAGAAACAAGAATTATGTAAAAGAATTGATGTAAGTCATTGTTTCCAAGAGAATGGGAGACCGGAGTGTAAAAAAGCGTTGTTTTTGGACGGCAATGAAGAAATGACTATGTTTTGCGATTTCTCCTGCTCAGAAAGACTTAGAAAATTGATAATTGTGGGCAATGTTAGAAATGTCATGAGAAACAAGAATTATGTAAAAGAATTGATGTAAGTCATTGTTTCCAAGAGAAAGAGAGACCGGAGTGTAAAAAAGCATTGTTTTTGGACGGCAATGAAGAAATGACTGTTTTGCGATTTCTCTTGCTCAGAAAGACTTAGAAAGTTGATAATTGTGGGCAATGTTAGAAATGTTATGAGAAACAAGAATTATGTAAAAGAATTGATGTAAGTCATTGTTTCCAAGAGAAAGGGAGACCGGAGTGTAAAAAAGCGTTGTTTTTGGACGGCAATGAAGAAATGACTGTTTTGCGATTTCTCTTGCTCAGAAAGACTTAGAAAGTTGATAATTGTGGGCAATGTTAGAAATGTCATGAGAAACAAGAATTATGTAAAAGAATTGATGTAAGTCATTGTTTCCAAGAGAAAGGGAGACCGGAGTGTAAAAAAGCATTGTTTTTGGACGGCAATGAAGAAATGACTGTTTTGCGATTTCTCTTGCTCAGAAAGACTTAGAAAGTTGATAATTGTGGGCAATGTTAGAAATGTCATGAGAAACAAGAATTATGTAAAAGAATTGATGTAAGTCATTGTTTCCAAGAGAAAGGGAGACAGGAGTGTAAAAAAGCGTTGTTTTTGGACGGCAATGAAGAAATGACTATGTTTTGCGATTTCTCCTGCTCAGAAAGACTTAGAAAGTTGACAATTGTGGGCAATGTTAGAAATGTCATGAGAAACAAGAATTATGTAAAAGAATTGATGTAAGTCATTGTTTCCAAGAGAAAGGGAGACAGGAGTGTAAAAAAGCGTTGTTTTTGGACGGCAATGAAGAAATGACTATGTTTTGCGATTTCTCCTGCTCAGAAAGACTTAGAAAGTTGATAATTGTGGGCAATGTTAGAAATGTCATGAGAAACAAGAATTATGTAAAAGAATTGATGTAAGTCATTGTTTCCAAGAGAAAGGGAGACCGGAGTGTAAAAAAGCGTTGTTTTTGGACGGCAATGAAGAAATGACTATGTTTTGCGATTTCTCCTGCTCAGAAAGACTTAGAAAGTTGATAATTGTGGGCAATGTAAGAAATGTCATGAGAAACAAGAATTATGTAAAAGAATTGATGTAAGTCATTGTTTCCAAGAGAAAGGGAGACAGGAGTGTAAAAAAGCGTTGTTTTTGGACGGCAATGAAGAAATGACTATGTTTTGCGATTTCTCCTGCTCAGAAAGACTTAGAAAGTTGATAATTGTGGGCAATGTTAGAAATGTCATGAGAAACAAGAATTATGTAAAAGAATTGATGTAAGTCATTGTTTCCAAGAGAAAGGGAGACAGGAGTGTAAAAAAGCGTTGTTTTTGGACGGCAATGAAGAAATGACTATGTTTTGCGATTTCTCCTGCTCAGAAAGACTTAGAAAGTTGATAATTGTGGGCAATGTTAGAAATGTCATGAGAAACAAGAATTATGTAAAAGAATTGATGTAAGTCATTGTTTCCAAGAGAAAGGGAGACCGGAGTGTAAAAAAGCATTGTTTTTGGACGGCAATGAAGAAATGACTGTTTTGCGATTTCTCTTGCTCAGAAAGACTTAGAAAGTTGATAATTGTGGGCAATGTTAGAAATGTCATGAGAAACAAGAATTATGTAAAAGAATTGATGTAAGTCATTGTTTCCAAGAGAAAGGGAGACAGGAGTGTAAAAAAGCGTTGTTTTTGGACGGCAATGAAGAAATGACTATGTTTTGCGATTTCTCCTGCTCAGAAAGACTTAGAAAGTTGATAATTGTGGGCAATGTAAGAAATGTCATGAGAAACAAGAATTATGTAAAAGAATTGATGTAAGTCATTGTTTCCAAGAGAAAGGGAGACAGGAGTGTAAAAAAGCGTTGTTTTTGGACGGCAATGAAGAAATGACTATGTTTTGCGATTTCTCCTGCTCAGAAAGACTTAGAAAGTTGATAATTGTGGGCAATGTAAGAAATGTCATGAGAAACAAGAATTATGTAAAAGAATTGATGTAAGTCATTGTTTCCAAGAGAAAGGGAGACAGGAGTGTAAAAAAGCGTTGTTTTTGGACGGCAATGAAGAAATGACTATGTTTTGCGATTTCTCCTGCTCAGAAAGACTTAGAAAGTTGAAAATTGTGGGCAATGTTAGAAATGTCATGAGAAACAAGAATTATGTAAAAGAATTGATGTCAGTCATTGTTTCCAAGAGAAAGGGAGACAGGAGTGTAAAAAAGCGTTGTTTTTGGACGGCAATGAAGAAATGACTATGTTTTGCGATTTCTCCTGCTCAGAAAGACTTAGAAAGTTGATAATTGTGGGCAATGTTAGAAATGTCATGAGAAACAAGAATTATGTAAAAGAATTGATGTAAGTCATTGTTTCCAAGAGAAAGGGAGACCGGAGTGTAAAAAAGCATTGTTTTTGGACGGCAATGAAGAAATGACTGTTTTGCGATTTCTCTTGCTCAGAAAGACTTAGAAAGTTGATAATTGTGGGCAATGTTAGAAATGTCATGAGAAACAAGAATTATGTCAAAGAATTGATGTAAGTCATTGTTTCCAAGAGAAAGGGAGACAGGAGTGTAAAAAAGCGTTGTTTTTGGACGGCAATGAAGAAATTACTATGTTTTGCGATTTCTCCTGCTCAGAAAGACTTAGAAAGTTGATAATTGTGGGCAATGTTAGAAATGTCATGAGAAACAAGAATTATGTAAAAGAATTGATGTAAGTCATTGTTTCCAAGAGAAAGGGAGACCGGAGTGTAAAAAAGCGTTGTTTTTGGACGGCAATGAAGAAATGACTATGTTTTGCGATTTCTCCTGCTCAGAAAGACTTAGAAAGTTGATAATTGTGGGCAATGTAAGAAATGTCATGAGAAACAAGAATTATGTAAAAGAATTGATGTAAGTCATATTTTCCAAGAGAAAGGGAGACAGGAGTGTAAAAAAGCGTTGTTTTTGGACGGCAATGAAGAAATGACTATGTTTTGCGATTTCTCCTGCTCAGAAAGACTTAGAAAGTTGATAATTGTGGGCAATGTAAGAAATGTCATGAGAAACAAGAATTATGTAAAAGAATTGATGTAAGTCATTGTTTCCAAGAGAAAGGGAGACAGGAGTGTAAAAAAGCGTTGTTTTTGGACGGCAATGAAGAAATGACTATGTTTTGCGATTTCTCCTGCTCAGAAAGACTTAGAAAGTTGATAATTGTGGGCAATGTTAGAATTGTCATGAGAAACAAGAATTATGTAAAAGAATTGATGTAAGTCATTGTTTCCAAGAGAAAGGGAGACCGGAGTGTAAAAAAGCATTGTTTTTGGACGGCAATGAAGAAATGACTGTTTTGCGATTTCTCTTGCTCAGAAAGACTTAGAAAGTTGATAATTGTGGGCAATGTTAGAAATGTCATTAGAAACAAGAATTATGTAAAAGAATTGATGTAAGTCATTGTTTCCAAGAGAAAGGGAGACAGGAGTGTAAAAAAGCGTTGTTTTTGGACGGCAATGAAGAAATGATTTTTTTGCGATTTCTCTTGCTCAGAAAGACTTAGAAAGTTGATAATTGTGGGCAATGTTAGAAATGTCATGAGAAACAAGAATTATGTAAAAGAATTGATGTAAGTCATTGTTTCCAAGAGAAAGGGAGACAGGAGTGTAAAAAAGCGTTGTTTTTGGACGGCAATGAAGAAATTACTATGTTTTACGATTTCTCCTGCTCAGAAAGACTTAGAAAGTTGATAATTGTGGGCAATGTTAGAAATGTCATGAGAAACAAGAATTATGTAAAAGAATTGATGTAAGTCATTGTTTCCAAGAGAAAGGGAGACCGGAGTGTAAAAAAGCGTTGTTTTTGGACGGCAATGAAGAAATGACTATGTTTTGCGATTTCTCCTGCTCAGAAAGACTTAGAAAGTTGATAATTGTGGGCAATGTAAGAAATGTCATGAGAAACAAGAATTATGTAAAATAATTGATGTAAGTCATTGTTTCCAAGAGAAAGGGAGACAGGAGTGTAAAAAAGCGTTGTTTTTGGACGGCAATGAAGAAATGACTATGTTTTGCGATTTCTCCTGCTCAGAAAGACTTAGAAAGTTGATAATTGTGGGCAATGTTAGAAATGTCATGAGAAACAAGAATTATGTAAAAGAATTGATGTAAGTCATTGTTTCCAAGAGAAAGGGAGACAGGAGTGTAAAAAAGCGTTGTTTTTGGACGGCAATGAAGAAATGACTATGTTTTGCGATTTCTCCTGCTCAGAAAGACTTAGAAAGTTGATAATTGTGGGCAATGTTAGAAATGTCATGAGAAACAAGAATTATGTAAAAGAATTGATGTAAGTCATTGTTTCCAAGAGAAAGGGAGACCGGAGTGTAAAAAAGCGTTGTTTTTGGACGGCAATGAAGAAATGACTATTTTGCGATTTCTCTTGCTCAGAAAGACTTAGAAAGTTGATAATTGTGGGCAATGTTAGAAATGTCATGAGAAACAAGAATTATGTAAAAGAATTGATGTAAGTCATTGTTTCCAAGAGAAAGGGAGACAGGAGTGTAAAAAAGCGTTGTTTTTGGACGGCAATGAAGAAATGACTATGTTTTGCGATTTCTCCTGCTCAGAAAGACTTAGAAAGTTGATAATTTTGGGCAATGTAAGAAATGTCATGAGAAACAAGAATTATGTAAAAGAATTGATGTAAGTCATTGTTTCCAAGAGAAAGGGAGACAGGAGTGTAAAAAAGCGTTGTTTTTGGACGGCAATGAAGAAATTACTATGTTTTACGATTTCTCCTGCTCAGAAAGACTTAGAAAGTTGATAATTGTGGGCAATGTTAGAAATGTCATGAGAAACAAGAATTATGTAAAAGAATTGATGTAAGTCATTGTTTCCAAGAGAAAGGGAGACCGGAGTGTAAAAAAGCGTTGTTTTTGGACGGCAATGAAGAAATGACTATGTTTTGCGATTTCTCCTGCTCAGAAAGACTTAGAAAGTTGATAATTGTGGGCAATGTAAGAAATGTCATGAGAAACAAGAATTATGTAAAATAATTGATGTAAGTCATTGTTTCCAAGAGAAAGGGAGACAGGAGTGTAAAAAAGCGTTGTTTTTGGACGGCAATGAAGAAATGACTATGTTTTGCGATTTCTCCTGCTCAGAAAGACTTAGAAAGTTGATAATTGTGGGCAATGTTAGAAATGTCATGAGAAACAAGAATTATGTAAAAGAATTGATGTAAGTCATTGTTTCCAAGAGAAAGGGAGACAGGAGTGTAAAAAAGCGTTGTTTTTGGACGGCAATGAAGAAATGACTATGTTTTGCGATTTCTCCTGCTCAGAAAGACTTAGAAAGTTGATAATTGTGGGCAATGTTAGAAATGTCATGAGAAACAAGAATTATGTAAAAGAATTGATGTAAGTCATTGTTTCCAAGAGAAAGGGAGACCGGAGTGTAAAAAAGCGTTGTTTTTGGACGGCAATGAAGAAATGACTATTTTGCGATTTCTCTTGCTCAGAAAGACTTAGAAAGTTGATAATTGTGGGCAATGTTAGAAATGTCATGAGAAACAAGAATTATGTAAAAGAATTGATGTAAGTCATTGTTTCCAAGAGAAAGGGAGACAGGAGTGTAAAAAAGCGTTGTTTTTGGACGGCAATGAAGAAATGACTATGTTTTGCGATTTCTCCTGCTCAGAAAGACTTAGAAAGTTGATAATTTTGGGCAATGTAAGAAATGTCATGAGAAACAAGAATTATGTAAAAGAATTGATGTAAGTCATTGTTTCCAAGAGAAAGGGAGACAGGAGTGTAAAAAAGCGTTGTTTTTGGACGGCAATGAAGAAATGACTATGTTTTGCGATTTCTCCTGCTCAGAAAGACTTAGAAAGTTGATGATTGTGGGCAATGTTAGAAATGTCATGAGAAACAAGAATTATGTAAAAGAATTGATGTAAGTCATTGTTTCCAAGAGAAAGGGAGACAGGAGTGTAAAAAAGCGTTGTTTTTGGACGGCAATGAAGAAATGACTATGTTTTGCGATTTCTCCTGCTCAGAAAGACTTAGAAAGTTGATAATTGTGGGCAATGTTAGAAATGTCATGAGAAACAAGAATTATGTAAAAGAATTGATGTAAGTCATTGTTTCCAAGAGAAAGGGAGACCGGAGTGTAAAAAAGCATTGTTTTTGGAAGGCAATGAAGAAATGACTGTTTTGCGATTTCTCTTGCTCAGAAAGACTTAGAAAGTTGATAATTGTGGGCAATGTTAGAAATGTCATTAGAAACAAGAATTATGTAAAAGAATTGATGTAAGTCATTGTTTTCAAGAGAAAGGGAGACCGGAGTGTAAAAAAGCGTTGTTTTTGGACGGCAATGAAGAAATGACTGTTTTGCGATTTCTCTTGCTCAGAAAGACTTAGAAAGTTGATAATTGTGGGCAATGTTAGAAATGTCATGAGAAACAAGAATTATGTAAAAGAATTGATGTAAGTCATTGTTTCCAAGAGAAAGGGAGACAGGAGTGTAAAAAAGCGTTGTTTTTGGACGGCAATGAAGAAATGACTATGTTTTGCGATTTCTCCTGCTCAGAAAGACTTAGAAAGTTGATAATTGTGGGCAATGTTAGAAATGTCATGAGAAACAAGAATTATGTAAAAGAATTGATGTAAGTCATTGTTTCCAAGAGAAAGGGAGACCGGAGTGTAAAAAAGCATTGTTTTTGGACGGCAATGAAGAAATGACTGTTTTGCGATTTCTCTTGCTCAGAAAGACTTAGAAAGTTGATAATTGTGGGCAATGTTAGAAATGTCATGAGAAACAAGAATTATGTCAAAGAATTGATGTAAGTCATTGTTTCCAAGAGAAAGGGAGACAGGAGTGTAAAAAAGCGTTGTTTTTGGACGGCAATGAAGAAATGACTATGTTTTGCGATTTCTCCTGCTCAGAAAGACTTAGAAAGTTGATAATTGTGGGCAATGTTAGAAATGTCATGAGAAACAAGAATTATGTAAAAGAATTGATGTAAGTCATTGTTTCCAAGAGAAAGGGAGACCGGAGTGTAAAAAAGCGTTGTTTTTGGACGGCAATGAAGAAATGACTATGTTTTGCGATTTCTCCTGCTCAGAAAGACTTAGAAAGTTGATAATTGTGGGCAATGTAAGAAATGTCATGAGAAACAAGAATTATGTAAAAGAATTGATGTAAGTCATATTTTCCAAGAGAAAGGGAGACAGGAGTGTAAAAAAGCGTTGTTTTTGGACGGCAATGAAGAAATGACTATGTTTTGCGATTTCTCCTGCTCAGAAAGACTTAGAAAGTTGATAATTGTGGGCAATGTAAGAAATGTCATGAGAAACAAGAATTATGTAAAAGAATTGATGTAAGTCATTGTTTCCAAGAGAAAGGGAGACAGGAGTGTAAAAAAGCGTTGTTTTTGGACGGCAATGAAGAAATGACTATGTTTTGCGATTTCTCCTGCTCAGAAAGACTTAGAAAGTTGATAATTGTGGGCAATGTTAGAATTGTCATGAGAAACAAGAATTATGTAAAAGAATTGATGTAAGTCATTGTTTCCAAGAGAAAGGGAGACCGGAGTGTAAAAAAGCATTGTTTTTGGACGGCAATGAAGAAATGACTGTTTTGCGATTTCTCTTGCTCAGAAAGACTTAGAAAGTTGATAATTGTGGGCAATGTTAGAAATGTCATTAGAAACAAGAATTATGTAAAAGAATTGATGTAAGTCATTGTTTCCAAGAGAAAGGGAGACAGGAGTGTAAAAAAGCGTTGTTTTTGGACGGCAATGAAGAAATGATTTTTTTGCGATTTCTCTTGCTCAGAAAGACTTAGAAAGTTGATAATTGTGGGCAATGTTAGAAATGTCATGAGAAACAAGAATTATGTAAAAGAATTGATGTAAGTCATTGTTTCCAAGAGAAAGGGAGACAGGAGTGTAAAAAAGCGTTGTTTTTGGACGGCAATGAAGAAATTACTATGTTTTACGATTTCTCCTGCTCAGAAAGACTTAGAAAGTTGATAATTGTGGGCAATGTTAGAAATGTCATGAGAAACAAGAATTATGTAAAAGAATTGATGTTGTCATTGTTTCCAAGAGAAAGGGAGACCGGAGTGTAAAAAAGCGTTGTTTTTGGACGGCAATGAAGAAATGACTATGTTTTGCGATTTCTCCTGCTCAGAAAGACTTAGAAAGTTGATAATTGTGGGCAATGTAAGAAATGTCATGAGAAACAAGAATTATGTAAAATAATTGATGTAAGTCATTGTTTCCAAGAGAAAGGGAGACAGGAGTGTAAAAAAGCGTTGTTTTTGGACGGCAATGAAGAAATGACTATGTTTTGCGATTTCTCCTGCTCAGAAAGACTTAGAAAGTTGATAATTGTGGGCAATGTTAGAAATGTCATGAGAAACAAGAATTATGTAAAAGAATTGATGTAAGTCATTGTTTCCAAGAGAAAGGGAGACAGGAGTGTAAAAAAGCGTTGTTTTTGGACGGCAATGAAGAAATGACTATGTTTTGCGATTTCTCCTGCTCAGAAAGACTTAGAAAGTTGATAATTGTGGGCAATGTTAGAAATGTCATGAGAAACAAGAATTATGTAAAAGAATTGATGTAAGTCATTGTTTCCAAGAGAAAGGGAGACCGGAGTGTAAAAAAGCGTTGTTTTTGGACGGCAATGAAGAAATGACTATTTTGCGATTTCTCTTGCTCAGAAAGACTTAGAAAGTTGATAATTGTGGGCAATGTTAGAAATGTCATGAGAAACAAGAATTATGTAAAAGAATTGATGTAAGTCATTGTTTCCAAGAGAAAGGGAGACAGGAGTGTAAAAAAGCGTTGTTTTTGGACGGCAATGAAGAAATGACTATGTTTTGCGATTTCTCCTGCTCAGAAAGACTTAGAAAGTTGATAATTTTGGGCAATGTAAGAAATGTCATGAGAAACAAGAATTATGTAAAAGAATTGATGTAAGTCATTGTTTCCAAGAGAAAGGGAGACAGGAGTGTAAAAAAGCGTTGTTTTTGGACGGCAATGAAGAAATTACTATGTTTTACGATTTCTCCTGCTCAGAAAGACTTAGAAAGTTGATAATTGTGGGCAATGTTAGAAATGTCATGAGAAACAAGAATTATGTAAAAGAATTGATGTAAGTCATTGTTTCCAAGAGAAAGGGAGACCGGAGTGTAAAAAAGCGTTGTTTTTGGACGGCAATGAAGAAATGACTATGTTTTGCGATTTCTCCTGCTCAGAAAGACTTAGAAAGTTGATAATTGTGGGCAATGTAAGAAATGTCATGAGAAACAAGAATTATGTAAAATAATTGATGTAAGTCATTGTTTCCAAGAGAAAGGGAGACAGGAGTGTAAAAAAGCGTTGTTTTTGGACGGCAATGAAGAAATGACTATGTTTTGCGATTTCTCCTGCTCAGAAAGACTTAGAAAGTTGATAATTGTGGGCAATGTTAGAAATGTCATGAGAAACAAGAATTATGTAAAAGAATTGATGTAAGTCATTGTTTCCAAGAGAAAGGGAGACAGGAGTGTAAAAAAGCGTTGTTTTTGGACGGCAATGAAGAAATGACTATGTTTTGCGATTTCTCCTGCTCAGAAAGACTTAGAAAGTTGATAATTGTGGGCAATGTTAGAAATGTCATGAGAAACAAGAATTATGTAAAAGAATTGATGTAAGTCATTGTTTCCAAGAGAAAGGGAGACCGGAGTGTAAAAAAGCGTTGTTTTTGGACGGCAATGAAGAAATGACTATTTTGCGATTTCTCTTGCTCAGAAAGACTTAGAAAGTTGATAATTGTGGGCAATGTTAGAAATGTCATGAGAAACAAGAATTATGTAAAAGAATTGATGTAAGTCATTGTTTCCAAGAGAAAGGGAGACAGGAGTGTAAAAAAAGCGTTGTTTTTGGACGGCAATGAAGAAATGACTATGTTTTGCGATTTCTCCTGCTCAGAAAGACTTAGAAAGTTGATAATTTTGGGCAATGTAAGAAATGTCATGAGAAACAAGAATTATGTAAAAGAATTGATGTAAGTCATTGTTTCCAAGAGAAAGGGAGACAGGAGTGTAAAAAAGCGTTGTTTTTGGACGGCAATGAAGAAATGACTATGTTTTGCGATTTCTCCTGCTCAGAAAGACTTAGAAAGTTGATAATTGTGGGCAATGTTAGAAATGTCATGAGAAACAAGAATTATGTAAAAGAATTGATGTAAGTCATTGTTTCCAAGAGAAAGGGAGACAGGAGTGTAAAAAAGCGTTGTTTTTGGACGGCAATGAAGAAATGACTATGTTTTGCGATTTCTCCTGCTCAGAAAGACTTAGAAAGTTGATAATTGTGGGCAATGTTAGAAATGTCATGAGAAACAAGAATTATGTAAAAGAATTGATGTAAGTCATTGTTTCCAAGAGAAAGGGAGACCGGAGTGTAAAAAAGCATTGTTTTTGGAAGGCAATGAAGAAATGACTGTTTTGCGATTTCTCTTGCTCAGAAAGACTTAGAAAGTTGATAATTGTGGGCAATGTTAGAAATGTCATTAGAAACAAGAATTATGTAAAAGAATTGATGTAAGTCATTGTTTTCAAGAGAAAGGGAGACCGGAGTGTAAAAAAGCGTTGTTTTTGGACGGCAATGAAGAAATGACTGTTTTGCGATTTCTCTTGCTCAGAAAGACTTAGAAAGTTGATAATTGTGGGCAATGTTAGAAATGTCATGAGAAACAAGAATTATGTAAAAGAATTGATGTAAGTCATTGTTTCCAAGAGAAAGGGAGACAGGAGTGTAAAAAAGCGTTGTTTTTGGACGGCAATGAAGAAATGACTATGTTTTGCGATTTTTCCTGCTCAGAAAGACTTAGAAAGTTGATAATTGTGGGCAATGTAAGAAATGTCATGAGAAACAAGAATTATGTAAAAGAATTGATGTAAGTCATTGTTTCCAAGAGAAAGGGAGACAGGAGTGTAAAAAAGCGTTGTTTTTGGACGGCAATGAAGAAATGACTATGTTTTGCGATTTCTCCTGCTCAGAAAGACTTAGAAAGTTGATAATTGTGGGCAATGTAAGAAATGTCATGAGAAACAAGAATTATGTAAAAGAATTGATGTAAGTCATTGTTTCCAAGAGAAAGGGAGACAGGAGTGTAAAAAAGCGTTGTTTTTGGACGGCAATGAAGAAATGACTATGTTTTGCGATTTCTCCTGCTCAGAAAGACTTAGAAAGTTGATAATTGTGGGCAATGTTAGAAATGTCATGAGAAACAAGAATTATGTAAAAGAATTGATGTAAGTCATTGTTTCCAAGAGAAAGGGAGACAGGAGTGTAAAAAAGCGTTGTTTTTGGACGGCAATGAAGAAATGACTATGTTTTGCGATTTCTCCTGCTCAGAAAGACTTAGAAAGTTGATAATTGTGGGCAATGTTAGAAATTTCATGAGAAACAAGAATTATGTAAAAGAATTGATGTAAGTCATTGTTTCCAAGAGAAAGGGAGACAGGAGTGTAAAAAAGCGTTGTTTTTGGACGGCAATGAAGAAATGACTATGTTTTGCGATTTCTCCTGCTCAGAAAGACTTAGAAAGTTGATAATTGTGGGCAATGTAAGAAATGTCATGAGAAACAAGAATTATGTAAAAGAATTGATGTAAGTCATTGTTTCCAAGAGAAAGGGAGACCGGAGTGTAAAAAAGCATTGTTTTTGGACGGCAATGAAGAAATGACTGTTTTGCGATTTCTCTTGCTCAGAAAGACTTAGAAAGTTGATAATTGTGGGCAATGTTAGAAATGTCATGAGAAACAAGAATTATGTAAAAGAATTGATGTAAGTCATTGTTTCCAAGAGAAAGGGAGACCGGAGTGTAAAAAAGCGTTGTTTTTGGACGGCAATGAAGAAATGACTATGTTTTGCGATTTCTCCTGCTCAGAAAGACTTAGAAAGTTGATAATTGTGGACAATGTAAGAAATGTCATGAGAAACAAGAATTATGTAAAAGAATTGATGTAAGTCATTGTTTCCAAGAGAATGGGAGACCGGAGTGTAAAAAAGCGTTGTTTTTGGACGGCAATGAAGAAATGACTATGTTTTGCGATTTCTCCTGCTCAGAAAGACTTAGAAAATTGATAATTGTGGGCAATGTTAGAAATGTCATGAGAAACAAGAATTATGTAAAAGAATTGATGTAAGTCATTGTTTCCAAGAGAAAGAGAGACCGGAGTGTAAAAAAGCATTGTTTTTGGACGGCAATGAAGAAATGACTGTTTTGCGATTTCTCTTGCTCAGAAAGACTTAGAAAGTTGATAATTGTGGGCAATGTTAGAAATGTTATGAGAAACAAGAATTATGTAAAAGAATTGATGTAAGTCATTGTTTCCAAGAGAAAGGGAGACCGGAGTGTAAAAAAGCGTTGTTTTTGGACGGCAATGAAGAAATGACTGTTTTGCGATTTCTCTTGCTCAGAAAGACTTAGAAAGTTGATAATTGTGGGCAATGTTAGAAATGTCATGAGAAACAAGAATTATGTAAAAGAATTGATGTAAGTCATTGTTTCCAAGAGAAAGGGAGACCGGAGTGTAAAAAAGCGTTGTTTTTGGACGGCAATGAAGAAATGACTGTTTTGCGATTTCTCTTGCTCAGAAAGACTTAGAAAGTTGATAATTGTGGGCAATGTTAGAAATGTCATGAGAAACAAGAATTATGTAAAAGAATTGATGTAAGTCATTGTTTCCAAGAGAAAGGGAGACAGGAGTGTAAAAAAGCGTTGTTTTTGGACGGCAATGAAGAAATGACTATGTTTTGCGATTTCTCCTGCTCAGAAAGACTTAGAAAGTTGATAATTGTGGGCAATGTTAGAAATGTCATGAGAAACAAGAATTATGTAAAAGAATTGATGTAAGTCATTGTTTCCAAGAGAAAGGGAGACAGGAGTGTAAAAAAGCGTTGTTTTTGGACGGCAATGAAGAAATGACTATGTTTTGCGATTTCTCCTGCTCAGAAAGACTTAGAAAGTTGATAATTGTGGGCAATGTTAGAAATGTCATGAGAAACAAGAATTATGTAAAAGAATTGATGTAAGTGATTGTTTCCAAGAGAAAGGGAGACAGGAGTGTAAAAAAGCGTTGTTTTTGGACGGCA
Source organism: Mixophyes fleayi (assembly GCF_038048845.1). NCBI lineage: Eukaryota > Metazoa > Chordata > Amphibia > Anura > Limnodynastidae > Mixophyes > Mixophyes fleayi. The sequence goes on along the minus strand of NW_027447396.1, from coordinate 13,074 downwards.
ATGAAGAAATGACTATGTTTTGCGATTTCTCCTGCTCAGAAAGACTTAGAAAGTTGATAATTGTGGGCAATGTTAGAAATGTCATGAGAAACAAGAATTATGTAAAAGAATTGATGTAAGTCATTGTTTCCAAGAGAAAGGGAGACCGGAGTGTAAAAAAGCGTTGTTTTTGGACGGCAATGAAGAAATGACTATGTTTTGCGATTTCTCCTGCTCAGAAAGACTTAGAAAGTTGATAATTGTGGGCAATGTAAGAAATGTCATGAGAAACAAGAATTATGTAAAAGAATTGATGTAAGTCATTGTTTCCAAGAGAAAGGGAGACAGGAGTCTAAAAAAGCGTTGTTTTTGGACGGCAATGAAGAAATGACTATGTTTTGCGATTTCTCCTGCTCAGAAAGACTTAGAAAGTTGATAATTGTGGGCAATGTTAGAAATGTCATGAGAAACAAGAATTATGTAAAAGAATTGATGTAAGTCATTGTTTCCAAGAGAAAGGGAGACAGGAGTGTAAAAAAGCGTTGTTTTTGGACGGCAATGAAGAAATGACTATGTTTTGCGATTTCTCCTGCTCAGAAAGACTTAGAAAGTTGATAATTGTGGGCAATGTTAGAAATGTCATGAGAAACAAGAATTATGTAAAAGAATTGATGTAAGTCATTGTTTCCAAGAGAAAGGGAGACCGGAGTGTAAAAAAGCGTTGTTTTTGGACGGCAATGAAGAAATGACTATGTTTTGCGATTTCTCCAGCTCAGAAAGACTTAGAAAGTAGATAATTGTGGGCAATGTTAGAAATGTCATGAGAAACAAGAATTATGTAAAAGAATTGATGTAAGTCATTGTTTCCAAGAGAAAGGGAGACAGGAGCGTAAAAAAGCGTTGTTTTTGGACGGCAATGAAGAAATGACTATGTTTTGCGATTTCTCCTGCTCAGAAAGACTTAGAAAGTTGATAATTGTGGGCAATGTAAGAAATGTCATGAGAAACAAGAATTATGTAAAAGAATTGATGTAAGTCATTGTTTCCAAGAGAAAGGGAGACAGGAGTGTAAAAAAGCGTTGTTTTTGGACGGCAATGAAGAAATGACTATGTTTTGCGATTTCTCCTGCTCAGAAAGACTTAGAAAGTTGATAATTGTGGGCAATGTTAGAAATGTCATGAGAAACAAGAATTATGTAAAAGAATTTATGTAAGTCATTGTTTCCAAGAGAAAGGGAGACAGGAGTGTAAAAAAGCGTTGTTTTTGGACGGCAATGAAGAAATGACTATGTTTTGCGATTTCTCCTGCTCAGAAAGACTTAGAAAGTTGATAATTGTGGGCAATGTTAGAAATGTCATGAGAAACAAGAATTATGTAAAAGAATTGATGTAAGTCATTGTTTCCAAGAGAAAGGGAGACCGGAGTGTAAAAAAGCGTTGTTTTTGGACGGCAATGAAGAAATGACTATGTTTTGCGATTTCTCTTGCTCAGAAAGACTTAGAAAGTTGATAATTGTGGGCAATGTTAGAAATGTCATGAGAAACAAGAATTATGTAAAAGAATTGATGTAAGTCATGGTTTCCAAGAGAAAGGGAGACCGGAGTGTAAAAAAGCGTTGTTTTTGGACGGCAATGAAGAAATGACTATGTTTTGCGATTTCTCCTGCTCAGAAAGACTTAGAAAGTTGATAATTGTGGGCAATGTAAGAAATGTCATGAGAAACAAGAATTATGTAAAAGAATTGATGTAAGTCATTGTTTCCAAGAGAAAGGGAGACAGGAGTGTAAAAAAGCGTTGTTTTTGGACGGCAATGAAGAAATTACTATGTTTTACGATTTCTCCTGCTCAGAAAGACTTAGAAAGTTGATAATTGTGGGCAATGTTAGAAATGTCATGAGAAACAAGAATTATGTAAAAGAATTGATGTAAGTCATTGTTTCCAAGAGAAAGGGAGACCGGAGTGTAAAAAAGCGTTGTTTTTGGACGGCAATGAAGAAATGACTATGTTTTGCGATTTCTCCTGCTCAGAAAGACTTAGAAAGTTGATAATTGTGGGCAATGTAAGAAATGTCATGAGAAACAAGAATTATGTAAAAGAATTGATGTAAGTCATTGTTTCCAAGAGAAAGGGAGACAGGAGTGTAAAAAAGCGTTGTTTTTGGACGGCAATGAAGAAATGACTATGTTTTGCGATTTCTCCTGCTCAGAAAGACTTAGAAAGTTGATAATTGTGGGCAATGTTAGAAATGTCATGAGAAACAAGAATTATGTAAAAGAATTGATGTAAGTCATTGTTTCCAAGAGAAAGGGAGACAGGAGTGTAAAAAAGCGTTGTTTTTGGACGGCAATGAAGAAATGACTATGTTTTGCGATTTCTCCTGCTCAGAAAGACTTAGAAAGTTGATAATTGTGGGCAATGTTAGAAATGTCATGAGAAACAAGAATTATGTAAAAGAATTGATGTAAGTCATTGTTTCCAAGAGAAAGGGAGACCGGAGTGTAAAAAAGCGTTTTTTTGGACGGCAATGAAGAAATGACTATGTTTTGCGATTTCTCCTGCTCAGAAAGACTTAGAAAGTTGATAATTGTGGGCAATGTAAGAAATGTCATGAGAAACAAGAATTATGTAAAAGAATTGATGTAAGTCATTGTTTCCAAGAGAAAGGGAGACAGGAGTGTAAAAAAGCGTTGTTTTTGGACGGCAATGAAGAAATGACTATGTTTTGCGATTTCTCCTGCTCAGAAAGACTTAGAAAGTTGATAATTGTGGGCAATGTTAGAAATGTCATGAGAAACAAGAATTATGTAAAAGAATTGATGTAAGTCATTGTTTCCAAGAGAAAGGGAGACAGGAGTGTAAAAAAGCGTTGTTTTTGGACGGCAATGAAGAAATGACTATGTTTTGCGATTTCTCCTGCTCAGAAAGACTTAGAAAGTTGATAATTGTGGGCAATGTTAGAAATGTCATGAGAAACAAGAATTATGTAAAAGAATTGATGTGAGTCATTGTTTCCAAGAGAAAGGGAGACCGGAGTGTAAAAAAGCATTGTTTTTGGACGGCAATGAAGAAATGACTGTTTTGCGATTTCTCTTGCTCAGAAAGACTTAGAAAGTTGATAATTGTGGGCAATGTTAGAAATGTCATGAGAAACAAGAATTATGTAAAAGAATTGATGTAAGTCATTGTTTCCAAGAGAAAGGGAGACAGGAGTGTAAAAAAGCGTTGTTTTTGGACGGCAATGAAGAAATGACTATGTTTTGCGATTTCTCCTGCTCAGAAAGACTTAGAAAGTTGATAATTGTGGGCAATGTAAGAAATGTCATGAGAAACAAGAATTATGTAAAAGAATTGATGTAAGTCATTGTTTCCAAGAGAAAGGGAGACAGGAGTGTAAAAAAGCGTTGTTTTTGGACGGCAATGAAGAAATGACTATGTTTTGCGATTTCTCCTGCTCAGAAAGACTTAGAAAGTTGATAATTGTGGGCAATGTAAGAAATGTCATGAGAAACAAGAATTATGTAAAAGAATTGATGTAAGTCATTGTTTCCAAGAGAAAGGGAGACAGGAGTGTAAAAAAGCGTTGTTTTTGGACGGCAATGAAGAAATGACTATGTTTTGCGATTTCTCCTGCTCAGAAAGACTTAGAAAGTTGACAATTGTGGGCAATGTTAGAAATGTCATGAGAAACAAGAATTATGTAAAAGAATTGATGTAAGTCATTGTTTCCAAGAGAAAGGGAGACAGGAGTGTAAAAAAGCGTTGTTTTTGGACGGCAATGAAGAAATGACTATGTTTTGCGATTTCTCCTGCTCAGAAAGACTTAGAAAGTTGATAATTGTGGGCAATGTTAGAAATGTCATGAGAAACAAGAATTATGTAAAAGAATTGATGTAAGTCATTGTTTCCAAGAGAAAGGGAGACCGGAGTGTAAAAAAGCATTGTTTTTGGACGGCAATGAAGAAATGACTGTTTTGCGATTTCTCTTGCTCAGAAAGACTTAGAAAGTTGATAATTGTGGGCAATGTTAGAAATGTCATGAGAAACAAGAATTATGTCAAAGAATTGATGTAAGTCATTGTTTCCAAGAGAAGGGGAGACAGGAGTGTAAAAAAGCGTTGTTTTTGGACGGCAATGAAGAAATTACTATGTTTTGCGATTTCTCCTGCTCAGAAAGACTTAGAAAGTTGATAATTGTGGGCAATGTTAGAAATGTCATGAGAAACAAGAATTATGTAAAAGAATTGATGTAAGTCATTGTTTCCAAGAGAAAGGGAGACCGGAGTGTAAAAAAGCGTTGTTTTTGGACGGCAATGAAGAAATGACTATGTTTTGCGATTTCTCCTGCTCAGAAAGACTTAGAAAGTTGATAATTGTGGGCAATGTAAGAAATGTCATGAGAAACAAGAATTATGTAAAAGAATTGATGTAAGTCATTGTTTCCAAGAGAAAGGGAGACAGGAGTGTAAAAAAGCGTTGTTTTTGGACGGCAATGAAGAAATGACTATGTTTTGCGATTTCTCCTGCTCAGAAAGACTTAGAAAGTTGATAATTGTGGGCAATGTAAGAAATGTCATGAGAAACAAGAATTATGTAAAAGAATTGATGTAAGTCATTGTTTCCAAGAGAAAGGGAGACAGGAGTGTAAAAAAGCGTTGTTTTTGGACGGCAATGAAGAAATGACTATGTTTTGCGATTTCTCCTGCTCAGAAAGACTTAGAAAGTTGATAATTGTGGGCAATGTTAGAAATGTCATGAGAAACAAGAATTATGTAAAAGAATTGATGTAAGTCATTGTTTCCAAGAGAAAGGGAGACCGGAGTGTAAAAAAGCATTGTTTTTGGACGGCAATGAAGAAATGACTGTTTTGCGATTTCTCTTGCTCAGAAAGACTTAGAAAGTTGATAATTGTGGGCAATGTTAGAAATGTCATTAGAAACAAGAATTATGTAAAAGAATTGATGTAAGTCATTGTTTCCAAGAGAAAGGGAGACCGGAGTGTAAAAAAGCGTTGTTTTTGGACGGCAATGAAGAAATGATTTTTTTGCGATTTCTCTTGCTCAGAAAGACTTAGAAAGTTGATAATTGTGGGCAATGTTAGAAATGTCATGAGTAACAAGAATTATGTAAAAGAATTGATGTAAGTCATTGTTTCCAAGAGAAAGGGAGACCGGAGTGTAAAAAAGCGTTGTTTTTCGACGGCAATGAAGAAATGACTATGTTTTGCGATTTCTCCTGCTCAGAAAGACTTATAAAGTTGATAATTGTGGGCAATGTAAGAAATGTCATGAGAAACAAGAATTATGTAAAAGAATTGATGTAAGTCATTGTTTCCAAGAGAAAGGGAGACCGGAGTGTAAAAAAGCGTTGTTTTTGGACGGCAATGAAGAAATGACTATGTTTTGCGATTTCTCCTGCTCAGAAAGACTTAGAAAGTTGATAATTGTGGGCAATGTTAGAAATGTCATGAGAAACAAGAATTATGTAAAAGAATTGATGTAAGTCATTGTTTCCAAGAGAAAGGGAGACAGGAGTGTAAAAAAGCGTTGTTTTTGGACGGCAATGAAGAAATGACTATGTTTTGCGATTTCTCCTGCTCAGAAAGACTTAGAAAGTTGATAATTGTGGGCAATGTTAGAAATGTCATGAGAAACAAGAATTATGTAAAAGAATTGATGTAAGTCATTGTTTCCAAGAGAAAGGGAGACCGGAGTGTAAAAAAGCGTTGTTTTTGGACGGCAATGAAGAAATGACTATTTTGCGATTTCTCTTGCTCAGAAAGACTTAGAAAGTTGATAATTGTGGGCAATGTTAGAAATGTCATGAGAAACAAGAATTATGTAAAAGAATTGATGTAAGTCATTGTTTCCAAGAGAAAGGGAGACCGGAGTGTAAAAAAGCATTGTTTTTGGAAGGCAATGAAGAAATGACTGTTTTGCGATTTCTCTTGCTCAGAAAGACTTAGAAAGTTGATAATTGTGGGCAATGTTAGAAATGTCATTAGAAACAAGAATTATGTAAAAGAATTGATGTAAGTCATTGTTTTCAAGAGAAAGGGAGACCGGAGTGTAAAAAAGCGTTGTTTTTGGACGGCAATGAAGAAATGACTGTTTTGCGATTTCTCTTGCTCAGAAAGACTTAGAAAGTTGATAATTGTGGGCAATGTTAGAAATGTCATGAGAAACAAGAATTATGTAAAAGAATTGATGTAAGTCATTGTTTCCAAGAGAAAGGGAGACAGGAGTGTAAAAAAGCGTTGTTTTTGGACGGCAATGAAGAAATGACTATGTTTTGCGATTTTTCCTGCTCAGAAAGACTTAGAAAGTTGATAATTGTGGGCAATGTAAGAAATGTCATGAGAAACAAGAATTATGTAAAAGAATTGATGTAAGTCATTGTTTCCAAGAGAAAGGGAGACAGGAGTGTAAAAAAGCGTTGTTTTTGGACGGCAATGAAGAAATGACTATGTTTTGCGATTTCTCCTGCTCAGAAAGACTTAGAAAGTTGATAATTGTGGGCAATGTAAGAAATGTCATGAGAAACAAGAATTATGTAAAAGAATTGATGTAAGTCATTGTTTCCAAGAGAAAGGGAGACAGGAGTGTAAAAAAGCGTTGTTTTTGGACGGCAATGAAGAAATGACTATGTTTTGCGATTTCTCCTGCTCAGAAAGACTTAGAAAGTTGATAATTGTGGGCAATGTTAGAAATGTCATGAGAAACAAGAATTATGTAAAAGAATTGATGTAAGTCATTGTTTCCAAGAGAAAGGGAGACAGGAGTGTAAAAAAGCGTTGTTTTTGGACGGCAATGAAGAAATGACTATGTTTTGCGATTTCTCCTGCTCAGAAAGACTTAGAAAGTTGATAATTGTGGGCAATGTTAGAAATTTCATGAGAAACAAGAATTATGTAAAAGAATTGATGTAAGTCATTGTTTCCAAGAGAAAGGGAGACAGGAGTGTAAAAAAGCGTTGTTTTTGGACGGCAATGAAGAAATGACTATGTTTTGCGATTTCTCCTGCTCAGAAAGACTTAGAAAGTTGATAATTGTGGGCAATGTAAGAAATGTCATGAGAAACAAGAATTATGTAAAAGAATTGATGTAAGTCATTGTTTCCAAGAGAAAGGGAGACCGGAGTGTAAAAAAGCATTGTTTTTGGACGGCAATGAAGAAATGACTGTTTTGCGATTTCTCTTGCTCAGAAAGACTTAGAAAGTTGATAATTGTGGGCAATGTTAGAAATGTCATGAGAAACAAGAATTATGTAAAAGAATTGATGTAAGTCATTGTTTCCAAGAGAAAGGGAGACCGGAGTGTAAAAAAGCGTTGTTTTTGGACGGCAATGAAGAAATGACTATGTTTTGCGATTTCTCCTGCTCAGAAAGACTTAGAAAGTTGATAATTGTGGACAATGTAAGAAATGTCATGAGAAACAAGAATTATGTAAAAGAATTGATGTAAGTCATTGTTTCCAAGAGAATGGGAGACCGGAGTGTAAAAAAGCGTTGTTTTTGGACGGCAATGAAGAAATGACTATGTTTTGCGATTTCTCCTGCTCAGAAAGACTTAGAAAATTGATAATTGTGGGCAATGTTAGAAATGTCATGAGAAACAAGAATTATGTAAAAGAATTGATGTAAGTCATTGTTTCCAAGAGAAAGAGAGACCGGAGTGTAAAAAAGCATTGTTTTTGGACGGCAATGAAGAAATGACTGTTTTGCGATTTCTCTTGCTCAGAAAGACTTAGAAAGTTGATAATTGTGGGCAATGTTAGAAATGTTATGAGAAACAAGAATTATGTAAAAGAATTGATGTAAGTCATTGTTTCCAAGAGAAAGGGAGACCGGAGTGTAAAAAAGCGTTGTTTTTGGACGGCAATGAAGAAATGACTGTTTTGCGATTTCTCTTGCTCAGAAAGACTTAGAAAGTTGATAATTGTGGGCAATGTTAGAAATGTCATGAGAAACAAGAATTATGTAAAAGAATTGATGTAAGTCATTGTTTCCAAGAGAAAGGGAGACCGGAGTGTAAAAAAGCGTTGTTTTTGGACGGCAATGAAGAAATGACTGTTTTGCGATTTCTCTTGCTCAGAAAGACTTAGAAAGTTGATAATTGTGGGCAATGTTAGAAATGTCATGAGAAACAAGAATTATGTAAAAGAATTGATGTAAGTCATTGTTTCCAAGAGAAAGGGAGACAGGAGTGTAAAAAAGCGTTGTTTTTGGACGGCAATGAAGAAATGACTATGTTTTGCGATTTCTCCTGCTCAGAAAGACTTAGAAAGTTGATAATTGTGGGCAATGTTAGAAATGTCATGAGAAACAAGAATTATGTAAAAGAATTGATGTAAGTCATTGTTTCCAAGAGAAAGGGAGACAGGAGTGTAAAAAAGCGTTGTTTTTGGACGGCAATGAAGAAATGACTATGTTTTGCGATTTCTCCTGCTCAGAAAGACTTAGAAAGTTGATAATTGTGGGCAATGTTAGAAATGTCATGAGAAACAAGAATTATGTAAAAGAATTGATGTAAGTGATTGTTTCCAAGAGAAAGGGAGACAGGAGTGTAAAAAAGCGTTGTTTTTGGACGGCAATGAAGAAATGACTATGTTTTGCGATTTCTCCTGCTCAGAAAGACTTAGAAAGTTGATAATTGTGGGCAATGTTAGAAATGTCATGAGAAACAAGAATTATGTAAAAGAATTGATGTAAGTCATTGTTTCCAAGAGAAAGGGAGACCGGAGTGTAAAAAAGCGTTGTTTTTGGACGGCAATGAAGAAATGACTATGTTTTGCGATTTCTCCTGCTCAGAAAGACTTAGAAAGTTGATAATTGTGGGCAATGTAAGAAATGTCATGAGAAACAAGAATTATGTAAAAGAATTGATGTAAGTCATTGTTTCCAAGAGAAAGGGAGACAGGAGTCTAAAAAAGCGTTGTTTTTGGACGGCAATGAAGAAATGACTATGTTTTGCGATTTCTCCTGCTCAGAAAGACTTAGAAAGTTGATAATTGTGGGCAATGTTAGAAATGTCATGAGAAACAAGAATTATGTAAAAGAATTGATGTAAGTCATTGTTTCCAAGAGAAAGGGAGACAGGAGTGTAAAAAAGCGTTGTTTTTGGACGGCAATGAAGAAATGACTATGTTTTGCGATTTCTCCTGCTCAGAAAGACTTAGAAAGTTGATAATTGTGGGCAATGTTAGAAATGTCATGAGAAACAAGAATTATGTAAAAGAATTGATGTAAGTCATTGTTTCCAAGAGAAAGGGAGACCGGAGTGTAAAAAGCGTTGTTTTTGGACGGCAATGAAGAAATGACTATGTTTTGCGATTTCTCCAGCTCAGAAAGACTTAGAAAGTAGATAATTGTGGGCAATGTTAGAAATGTCATGAGAAACAAGAATTATGTAAAAGAATTGATGTAAGTCATTGTTTCCAAGAGAAAGGGAGACAGGAGCGTAAAAAAGCGTTGTTTTGGACGGCAATGAAGAAATGACTATGTTTTGCGATTTCTCCTGCTCAGAAAGACTTAGAAAGTTGATAATTGTGGGCAATGTAAGAAATGTCATGAGAAACAAGAATTATGTAAAAGAATTGATGTAAGTCATTGTTTCCAAGAGAAAGGGAGACAGGAGTGTAAAAAAGCGTTGTTTTTGGACGGCAATGAAGAAATGACTATGTTTTGCGATTTCTCCTGCTCAGAAAGACTTAGAAAGTTGATAATTGTGGGCAATGTTAGAAATGTCATGAGAAACAAGAATTATGTAAAAGAATTTATGTAAGTCATTGTTTCCAAGAGAAAGGGAGACAGGAGTGTAAAAAAGCGTTGTTTTTGGACGGCAATGAAGAAATGACTATGTTTTGCGATTTCTCCTGCTCAGAAAGACTTAGAAAGTTGATAATTGTGGGCAATGTTAGAAATGTCATGAGAAACAAGAATTATGTAAAAGAATTGATGTAAGTCATTGTTTCCAAGAGAAAGGGAGACCGGAGTGTAAAAAAGCGTTGTTTTTGGACGGCAATGAAGAAATGACTATGTTTTGCGATTTCTCTTGCTCAGAAAGACTTAGAAAGTTGATAATTGTGGGCAATGTTAGAAATGTCATGAGAAACAAGAATTATGTAAAAGAATTGATGTAAGTCATGGTTTCCAAGAGAAAGGGAGACCGGAGTGTAAAAAAGCGTTGTTTTTGGACGGCAATGAAGAAATGACTATGTTTTGCGATTTCTCCTGCTCAGAAAGACTTAGAAAGTTGATAATTGTGGGCAATGTAAGAAATGTCATGAGAAACAAGAATTATGTAAAAGAATTGATGTAAGTCATTGTTTCCAAGAGAAAGGGAGACAGGAGTGTAAAAAAGCGTTGTTTTTGGACGGCAATGAAGAAATTACTATGTTTTACGATTTCTCCTGCTCAGAAAGACTTAGAAAGTTGATAATTGTGGGCAATGTTAGAAATGTCATGAGAAACAAGAATTATGTAAAAGAATTGATGTAAGTCATTGTTTCCAAGAGAAAGGGAGACCGGAGTGTAAAAAAGCGTTGTTTTTGGACGGCAATGAAGAAATGACTATGTTTTGCGATTTCTCCTGCTCAGAAAGACTTAGAAAGTTGATAATTGTGGGCAATGTAAGAAATGTCATGAGAAACAAGAATTATGTAAAAGAATTGATGTAAGTCATTGTTTCCAAGAGAAAGGGAGACAGGAGTGTAAAAAAGCGTTGTTTTTGGACGGCAATGAAGAAATGACTATGTTTTGCGATTTCTCCTGCTCAGAAAGACTTAGAAAGTTGATAATTGTGGGCAATGTTAGAAATGTCATGAGAAACAAGAATTATGTAAAAGAATTGATGTAAGTCATTGTTTCCAAGAGAAAGGGAGACAGGAGTGTAAAAAAGCGTTGTTTTTGGACGGCAATGAAGAAATGACTATGTTTTGCGATTTCTCCTGCTCAGAAAGACTTAGAAAGTTGATAATTGTGGGCAATGTTAGAAATGTCATGAGAAACAAGAATTATGTAAAAGAATTGATGTAAGTCATTGTTTCCAAGAGAAAGGGAGACCGGAGTGTAAAAAAGCGTTTTTTTTGGACGGCAATGAAGAAATGACTATGTTTTGCGATTTCTCCTGCTCAGAAAGACTTAGAAAGTTGATAATTGTGGGCAATGTAAGAAATGTCATGAGAAACAAGAATTATGTAAAAGAATTGATGTAAGTCATTGTTTCCAAGAGAAAGGGAGACAGGAGTGTAAAAAAGCGTTGTTTTTGGACGGCAATGAAGAAATGACTATGTTTTGCGATTTCTCCTGCTCAGAAAGACTTAGAAAGTTGATAATTGTGGGCAATGTTAGAAATGTCATGAGAAACAAGAATTATGTAAAAGAATTGATGTAAGTCATTGTTTCCAAGAGAAAGGGAGACAGGAGTGTAAAAAAGCGTTGTTTTTGGACGGCAATGAAGAAATGACTATGTTTTGCGATTTCTCCTGCTCAGAAAGACTTAGAAAGTTGATAATTGTGGGCAATGTTAGAAATGTCATGAGAAACAAGAATTATGTAAAAGAATTGATGTGAGTCATTGTTTCCAAGAGAAAGGGAGACCGGAGTGTAAAAAAGCATTGTTTTTGGACGGCAATGAAGAAATGACTGTTTTGCGATTTCTCTTGCTCAGAAAGACTTAGAAAGTTGATAATTGTGGGCAATGTTAGAAATGTCATGAGAAACAAGAATTATGTAAAAGAATTGATGTAAGTCATTGTTTCCAAGAGAAAGGGAGACAGGAGTGTAAAAAAGCGTTGTTTTTGGACGGCAATGAAGAAATGACTATGTTTTGCGATTTCTCCTGCTCAGAAAGACTTAGAAAGTTGATAATTGTGGGCAATGTAAGAAATGTCATGAGAAACAAGAATTATGTAAAAGATTGATGTAAGTCATTGTTTCCAAGAGAAAGGGAGACAGGAGTGTAAAAAAGCGTTGTTTTTGGACGGCAATGAAGAAATGACTATGTTTTGCGATTTCTCCTGCTCAGAAAGACTTAGAAAGTTGATAATTGTGGGCAATGTAAGAAATGTCATGAGAAACAAGAATTATGTAAAAGAATTGATGTAAGTCATTGTTTCCAAGAGAAAGGGAGACAGGAGTGTAAAAAAGCGTTGTTTTTGGACGGCAATGAAGAAATGACTATGTTTTGCGATTTCTCCTGCTCAGAAAGACTTAGAAAGTTGACAATTGTGGGCAATGTTAGAAATGTCATGAGAAACAAGAATTATGTAAAAGAATTGATGTAAGTCATTGTTTCCAAGAGAAAGGGAGACAGGAGTGTAAAAAAGCGTTGTTTTTGGACGGCAATGAAGAAATGACTATGTTTTGCGATTTCTCCTGCTCAGAAAGACTTAGAAAGTTGATAATTGTGGGCAATGTTAGAAATGTCATGAGAAACAAGAATTATGTAAAAGAATTGATGTAAGTCATTGTTTCCAAGAGAAAGGGAGACCGGAGTGTAAAAAAGCATTGTTTTTGGACGGCAATGAAGAAATGACTGTTTTGCGATTTCTCTTGCTCAGAAAGACTTAGAAAGTTGATAATTGTGGGCAATGTTAGAAATGTCATGAGAAACAAGAATTATGTCAAAGAATTGATGTAAGTCATTGTTTCCAAGAGAAGGGGAGACAGGAGTGTAAAAAAGCGTTGTTTTTGGACGGCAATGAAGAAATTACTATGTTTTGCGATTTCTCCTGCTCAGAAAGACTTAGAAAGTTGATAATTGTGGGCAATGTTAGAAATGTCATGAGAAACAAGAATTATGTAAAAGAATTGATGTAAGTCATTGTTTCCAAGAGAAAGGGAGACCGGAGTGTAAAAAAGCGTTGTTTTTGGACGGCAATGAAGAAATGACTATGTTTTGCGATTTCTCCTGCTCAGAAAGACTTAGAAAGTTGATAATTGTGGGCAATGTAAGAAATGTCATGAGAAACAAGAATTATGTAAAAGAATTGATGTAAGTCATTGTTTCCAAGAGAAAGGGAGACAGGAGTGTAAAAAAGCGTTGTTTTTGGACGGCAATGAAGAAATGACTATGTTTTGCGATTTCTCCTGCTA
>NW_027447395.1:0-94210 GCF_038048845.1 Mixophyes fleayi | reverse complement strand
TTCATGAATCATGAATTGAATTATGAATAATGAATCATGAATTGAATCATGAATAGAATCATGAATCATGAATTGAATCATGAATCATGAATCATAAATCATGAATTAAATCATGAATTGAATCATGAATCATGAATTAAATCATGAATCAAGAATATAATCATGAATCATGAATCGACTCATGAATTATGAATTGAATCATGAATCATGAATTGAATCATGAATGATAAATCAAGAATCATATATCGAATCATGAATCATGAATTGAATCTTGAATCATGAATCATGAATCATGAATTGAATCATGAATTGAATCATGAATCATGAATTGAATCAAGAATCATGAATCAAATCATGAATCATGAATTGAATCTTGAAACATGAATCAAGAATTATAAATTGAATCATGAATCATGAATCATGAATCGAATCATGAATCATGAATCGAATCATGAATAATGAATCATGAATCATGAATCATGAATTGAATCATAAATCATGAATCATTAATCAAATCATGAATCATGAATCAAGAATCATGAATCGAATCATGAATCATGAATCAAGAATCATGAATTGAATCATGAATTGAATCATGAATCATGAATCATGAATTGAATCATGAATCATGAATCATGAATTGAATTATGAATCATGAATCATGAATCATGAATTGAATCATGAATCATAAATCAAATCATGAATCATGAATTGAATCATGAATCTTGAATCTTGAATCATGAATCATGAATTGAATCAGGAATCATGAATTGAATCATGAATCATGAATCATGAATCATGAATCATGAATTGAATCATAAATCATGAATCATGAATCGAATCATAAATCATGAATCATGAATTGAATCATGAATCATGAATCAAATCATTAACCATGAATCATGAATCGAATCATGAATCATGAATCATGAATTGAATCATGAATCATGAATCAAATCATTAATCCGGAAACATGAATCATGAATCGAATCATGAATCATGAATCATGAATTAAATCATGAATCATGAATCAAATCATGAATCATTAATCATGAATCATGAATCATTAATCATGAATCATGAATCATGAATCGAATCATGAATCATGAATCATGAATCATTAATCATTAATCATGAATTAAATCATGAATCATGAATCATGAATCATTAATTGAATCATGAATCATGAATCGTTTCATAAATCATGAATCATGAATCATGAATCATGAATTGAATCATTAATCATGAATCAAATCATGAATCATGAATCATGAATTATGAATCATGAGTTGAATCATGAATCATGAATTATGAATCATGAATTATGAATCATGAATTAAATCATGAATCATGAATCATGAATCATGAATCATGAATTGAATCATAAATTATGAATAATGAATCATGAATCATGAATCATGAATCATGAATTGAATCATGAATCATGAATCATAAATCGAATCATGAATCATGAATTGAATCATGAATCATGAATTATGAATCATGAATTGAATCATGAATCATGAATAATGAATCATGAATTGAATTATGAATAATGAATCATGAATTGAATCATGAATTGAATCATGAATCATGAATCATGAATCATGAATTGAATAATGAATCATGAATCATAAATCATGAATTGAATCATGAATTGAATCATGAATCATGAATTAAATCATGAATCATGAATTGAATCATGAATCATGAATCGACTCATGAATTATGAATTGAATCATGAATCATGAATTGAATCATGAATCATGAATCATGAATCATGAATTGAATCATGAATTGAATCATGAATCATGAATCGAATCATGAATCATGAATCAAGAATCATAAATCGAATCATGAATCATGAATTGAATCTTGAATCATGAGTCATGAATCATGAATTGAATCATGAATTGAATCATGAATCATGAATTGAATCAAGAATCATGAATCGAATCATGAATCATGAATTGAATCTTGAATCATGAATCAAGAATCATAAATTGAATCATGAATCATGAATCATGAATCGAATCAAGAATCATGAATCGAATCATGAATAATGAATAATGAATCATGAATCATGAATTGAATCATAAATCATGAATCATTAATCAAATCATGAATCATGAATCAAGAATCATGAATCGAATCATGAATCATGAATTGAATCATGAATCATGAATCAAGAATCATGAATTGAATCATGAATTGAATCATGAATCATGAATCATGAATTGAATCATGAATCATGAATTGAATCATGAATCATGAATCATGAATTGAATCATGAATCATGAATCATAAATCAAATCATGAATCATAAATTGAATCATGAATCATGAATCTTGAATCATGAATCATGAATTGAATCATGAATCATGAATCATGAATCATGAATCATGAATTGAATCATAAATCATGAATCATGAATCGAATCATAAATCATGAATCATGAATCATGAATTGAATCATGAATCATGAATCATGAATTAAATCATTAATCATGAATCATGAATCGAATCATGAATCATGAATCATGAATTGAATCATGAATCATGAATCAAATCATTAATCTTGAAACATGAATCATGAATCGAATCATGAATCATGAATCATGAATTAAATCATGAATCATGAATCAAATCATGAATCATTAATCATGAATCATGAATCATGAATCGAATCATGAATCATGAATCATGAATCATTAATCATTAATCATGAATTAAATCATGAATCATGAATCATTAATTGAATCATGAATCATGCATCGAATCATAAATCATGAATCATGAATCATTAATCATGAATCAAATCATGAATCATGAATCATGAATTATGAATCATGAATTGAATCATGAATCATGAATTGTGAATCATGAATTATGAATCATGAATTAAATCATGAATCATGAATCATGAATCATGAATTGAATCATAAATTATGAATAATGAATCATGAATCATGAATCATGAATTGAATCATGAATCATGAATCATAAATCGAATCATGAATCATGAATTGAATCATGAATCATGAATCTTGAATCATGAACCATGAATTGAATCATGAATCATGAATCATGAATTGAATCATAAATCATGAATCATGAATCGATTCATAAATCATGATTCATGAATCATGAATTGAATCATGAATCATGAATCATGAATTGAATCATGAATCATGATTTATGAATCGAATCATGAATCATGAATCATGAATTAAATCATGAATCATGAATCATGAATCGAATTATGAATCATGAATCATGAATCATGAATCATGAATTGAATCATGAATCATGAATCATTAATTGAATCATGAATCATGAATTGAATCATAAATCATGAATCATGAATCATGAATCATGAATCAAATCATGAATCATGAATCATGAATTATGAATCATGAATTGAATCATGAATCATAAATCATGAATCATGAATCATGAATTGAATCATAAATCATGAATCATCAATTGAATCATGAATCATGAATCATGAATTGAATCATGAATCATTAATCATGAATTGAATCATTAATCATGAATCATGAACCATGAATTGAATCATGAATCATGAATTGAATCTTGAATCATGAATCATGAATTAAATCATGAATCATGAATCATGAATCGAATCATGAATCATGAATCGAATCATGAATCATGAATCATGAATCATTAATCATTAATCATGAATTAAATCATGAATCATGAATCATGAATTGAATCATGAATCATGAATCATTAATTGAATCATGAAACATGAATCAAATCATAAATCATGAATCATGAATCATGAATCATGAATCATGAATTGAATCATGAATCATGAATCAAATCATGAATCATGAATCATGAATTATGAATCATGAATTGAATCATGAATCATGAATTATGAATCATGAATTAAATCATGAATCATGAATCATGAATCATGAATCATGAATTGAATTATAAATTATGAATCATGAATCGAATCATGAATCATGAATCATGAATCATGAATTGAATCAAGAATCATGAATTATGCATCATGAATTGAATCATGATTCATGAATCATGAATTGAATTATGAATCTTGAATCATGAATCATGAATCATGAATCATGACTTGAATCATGAATCATGAATTGAATCTTGAATCATAAATCATGAATCATGAATCATGAATCGAATCATGAATCATGAATTGAATCATGAATTGAATCATAAATCATGAATAGAATCATGAATAATGTATTGAATCATGAATCATGAATCATGAATTGAATCATGAATCATGAATTGAATCATGAATCATGAATCATACATTGAATCATGAATCCTGAATTGAATCATGAATCATGAATCATGAATTGAATCATGAATCATGAATCATGAATCATGAATTGAATCATGAATCATGAATCAAATCATGAATCATGAATCATGAATTGAGTCATGAATCATGAATCATGAATCGCATCATGAATCATGAATTATGAATTGAATCATAAATCATGAATCATGAATCATGAATCATGAATTGAATCATGAATCATGAATCAAATCATTAATCATGAATCATGAATCATGAATTGAATCATGAATCATGAATCATGAATTGAATCATGAATCATGAATCATGAATTAAATCATAAATCATGAAT
The DNA here is from genome assembly GCF_038048845.1 of Mixophyes fleayi. NCBI lineage: Eukaryota > Metazoa > Chordata > Amphibia > Anura > Limnodynastidae > Mixophyes > Mixophyes fleayi. The sequence continues at coordinate 89,550 of NW_027447395.1, read as the reverse complement.
CATGAATCATGAATCGAATCATAAATCATGAATCATGAATTGAATCATGAATCATGAATCATGAATCGAATCATGAATCGAATCATGAATCATGAATCATGAATCGAATCATGAATCATGAATTGAATCATGAATCATTAATCATGAATTGAATCATTAATCATGAATCATGAATCATGAATTGAATCATGAATCATGAATTGAATCTTGAATCATGAATCATGAATCATGAATTAAATCATGAATCATGAATCATGAATCGAATCATGAATCATGAATCGAATCATGAATCATGAATCATGAATCATTAATCATTAATCATGAATTAAATCATGAATCATGAATCATGAATTGAATCATGAATCATGAATCATTAATTGAATCATGAATCATGAATCATGAATCATGAATTAAATCATGAATCATGAATCATGAATCATGAATCGAATCATGAATCATGAATCATGAATCATGAATCATGAATTGAATCATGAATCATGAATCATGAATCAAATCATTAATCATGAATCATGAATTATGAATTGAATCATAAATCATGAATCATGAATCGAATCATGAATAATGAATCATGAATCATGAATCATGAATTGAATCATGAATCATGAATCATGAATCAAATCATTAATCATGAATCATGAATCATGAATTGAATCATGAATCATGAATCATAAATTAAATCATGAATCATGATTCATAAATCGAATCATGAATCATGAATCATGAGTTAAATCATGAATCATGAATCATGAATTAAGTCATGAATTATGAATCATAAATCGAATCATGAATCATGAATTGAATCAGGATTCGAATCATGAATCATGAATCATTAATTGAATCATGAATCATGAATCTTGAATATTGAATCTTTAATTGAATCTTGAATCATGAAATGAATCATGAATCATGAATTGAATCATGAATCATGAATCTTGAATCATGAATCATGAATTGAATCATAAATCATGAATCATGAATCGAATCATGAATCATGAATCATGAATCATGAATCATGAATTGAATCATGAATTGAATCATGAATCATGAATCATGAATTAAATTATGAATCATGAATCAAATCATTAATCTTGAAACATGAATCATGAATCGAATCATGAATCATGAATCATGAATTAAATCATGAATCATGAATCGAATCATGAAGCATGAATCATTAATCATTAATCATGAATTAAATCATGAATCATGAATCATGAATCATGAATCATTAATTGAATAATGAATCATGAATCGAATCATAAATCATGAATCATGAATCATGAATCATGAATTGAATTATGAATCATGAATCAAATCATGAATCATGAATCGTGAATTATGAATCATGAATTGAATCATGAATCATGAATTATGAATCATGAATTATGAATCATGAATTAAATCATGAATCATGAATCATGAATCATGAATTGAATCATAAATTATGAATAATGAATCATGAATCATGAATCATGAATCATGAATTGAATCATGAATCATGAATCATAAATCAAATCATGAATCATGAATTGAATCATGAATCATGAATCTTGAATCATGAACCATGAATTGAATCATGAATCATGAATCATGAATCATGAATTGAATCATAAATCATGAATCATGAATCGATTCATAAATCATGATTCATGAATCATGAATTGAATCCTGAATCATGAATCATGAATTGAATCATGAATCATGAATCATGAATCGAATCATGAATCATGAATCATGAATTAAATCATGAATCATGAATCATGAATCGAATCATGAATCAGTAATCATGAATCATGAATCATGAATTGAATCCTGAATCATGAATCATGAATCGAATCATGAATCAGTAATCATGAATCATGAATCATGAATTGAATCCTGGTAATCATGAATCATGAATTGAATCATGAATCATGAATCATGAATCGAATCATGAATCATGAATCATGAATTAAATCATGAATCATGAATCATGAATCGAATCATGAATCAGTAATCATGAATCATGAATCATGAATCGAATTATGAATCATGAATCATGAATCATGAATCATGAATCATGAATTAAATCATGAATCATGAATCATGAATCGAATCATGAATCATGAATCGAATCATGAATCATGAATTGAATCATGAATCATTAATCATGAATTGAATCATTAATCATGAATCATGAATCATGGATCGAATTATGAATCATGAATCATGAATCTTGAATCATGAATCATGAATCATGAATTAAATCATGAATCATGAATCATGAATCGAATCATGAATCATGAATCGAATCATGAATCAATAATCATTAATCATGAATTAAATCATGAATCATGAATCATGAATTGAATCATGAATCATGAATCATTAATTGAATCATGAATCATGAATCGAATCATAAATCATGAATCATGAATCATGAATCATGAATCATGAATTGAATCATGAATCATGAATCAAATCATGAATCATGAATCATGAATTATGAATCATGAATTGAATCATGAATCATGAATTATGAATCATGAATTAAATCATGAATCATGAATCATGAATTGAATCATAAATTATGAATCATGAATCGAATCATGAATCATGAATCATGAATTGAATCAAGAATCATGAATTATGCATCATGAATTGAATCATGATTCATGAATCATGAATTGAATCATGAATCTTGAATCATGAATCATGAATTGAATCATGAATCATGAATTGAATCATGAATCATGAATCATGAATTGAATCATGAATCATGAATCATGAATCGAATCATGAAACATGAATTGAATCATGAATCATGAATTGAGTCATTAATCATGATTCATATATCATGAATTGAATCATGAATCATGAATTGAATCTTGAATCATGAATCATGAATCATGAATCATGAATCGAATCATGAATCATGAATTGAATCATGAATTGAATCATAAATCATGAATAGAATCATGAATAATGTATTGAATCATGAATCATGAATCATGAATTGAATCATGAATCATGAATTGAATCATGAATCATGAATCATACATTGAATCATGAATCCTGAATTGAATCATGAATCATGAATCATGAATTGAATCATGAATCATGAATCATGAATCATGAATCATGAATCATGAATCATGAATTGAATCATGAATCATGAATCAAATCATTAATCATGAATCATGAATCATGAATTGAATCATGAATCATGAATCATGAATCATGAATCATGAATAATGAATTGAATCATAAATTATGAATCATGAATCATGAATCATAAATCATGAATCATGAATTGAATCATGAATCATGAATTATGCATCATGAATTGAATCATGATTCATGAATCATGAATTGAATCATGAATCATGAATCATGAATCATGAATTGAATCATGAATCATGAATCATAAATCGAATCATGAATCATGAATTAAATTATGAATCTTGAATCATGAATCATGAATTGAATCATGAATCATGAATTGAATCATGAATCATGAATCATGAATTAAATCATGAATCATGAATCATGAATCGAATCATGAATCAGTAATCATGAATCATGAATTATGAATCATGAATCATGAATCATAAATTAAATCATAAATCATGAATCATGAATCGAATCATAAATCATGATTCATGAATCATGAATCATGAATCGAATCATGAATCATGAATCATAAATTAAATCATGAATCATGAATCATGAATCGAATCATGAATCAGTAATCATGAATCATGAATCGAATCATGAATCATGAATCATGAATCATGAATTATGAATCATGAATCATGAATCATAAATTAAATCATAAATCATGAATCATGAATTGAATCATGAATCATGTATCATTAATTGAATCATGAATCATGAATTTAATCATAAATCATGAATCATGAATTGAATCATGAATCATGAATCATGAATCAAATCATGAATCATGAATCATGAATTATGAATCATGAATTGAATCATAAATCATGAATCATGAATTGAATCATGAATCATGTATCATGAATCAAATAATGAATCATGAATTGAATCATGAATCATGAATCATGAATCATGAATTGAATCATAAATCATGAATCATGAATCATGAATCATGAATCATGAATCATGAATCATGAATCATGAATCATGAATCAAATCATGAATCATGAATTGAATCATGAATCATGAATCATGAATTGAATCATTAATCATGAATCATGAATCATGAATTGAATCATGAATCATGAATAGAATCTTGAATCATGAATCATGAATCATGAATCATGAATTAAATCATGAATCATGAATCATGAATCGAATCATGAATCATGAATCGAATCATGAATCATGAATCATGAATCATTAATCATTAATCATGAATTAAATCATGAATCATGAATCATTAATTGAATCATGAATCATGAATCGAATCATAAATCATGAATCATGATTCATGAATCATGAATCATTAATTGAATCATGAATCATGAATCATGAATCGAATCATGAATCATTAATCATGAATCATGAATCATGAATCATGAATCATGAATTATGAATCATGAATTGAGTCATGAATCATGAATTATGAATCATGAATTGAATCATGAATCATGAATTATGCATCATGAATTGAATCATGATTCATGAATCATGAATTGAATCATGAATCTTGAATCATGAATCATAAATTGAATCATGAATCATGAATTGAATCATGAATCATGAATCATGAATTGAATCATGAATCATGAATCATGAATCGAATCATGAAACATGAATTGAATCATGAATCATGAATCATGAATCAAGAATCATGAATCGAATCATGAATCATGAATTGAATCATGAATCTTGAATCATGAATCATGAATTGAATCATGAATCTTGAATTGAATCATGAATCTTGAATCATGAATCATAAATTGAATCATAAATCATGAATCATGAATCCAATCATAAATCATGATTCATGAATCATGAATCATGAATTGAATCATGAATCATGAATCATGAATCAAATCATGAGTCATGAATCATGAATCGAATCATGAATCATGAATCATGAATCATGAATTGAATCATGAATCATGAATCATGAATTAAATCATGAATCATGAATCATGAATCGAATCATGAATCATTAATCATGAATCATGAATCATGAATCATGAATCAAGAATCATTAATTATGAATTAAATCATGAATCATGAATCATGATTTGAATCATGAATCATGAATCAAATCATGAATCATGAATTATGAATCATGAATTGAATCATGAATCATGAATCATGAATTGAATCATAAATCATGAATCATGAATTGAATCATGAATCATGAATCGAATCATGAATCATGAATTGAATCATGAATCATGAATTGAATCTTGAATCATGAATCATGAATCGAATCATGAATCAAGAATCATGAATCAAATCATGAATTATGAATCATGAATTGAATCATAAATCATGAATCATGAATCGAATCATGAATCATGAATCATGAATTGAATCATGAATCATGAATCGAATCATGAATCAAGAATCATGAATCAAATCATGAATTATGAATCATGAATCATGAATTGAATCATGAATCATGAATCATGAATCGAATTATGATTCATGAATCAAATCATGAATCATAAATCATGAATAGAATCATGAATAATGAATTGAATCATGAATCATGAATTGAATCATGAATCATGAATTGAATCAGGAATCGAATCATAAATTGAATCATGAATCATGAATTGAATCATGAATCATGAATCATGAATTGAATCATGAATTAATGATTCATAAATCGAATCATGAATCATGAATTGAATCATGAATCGAATCATGAATTGAGTCATGAATCATGATTTAAATCATGAATCATTAATTGAATCATGAATCATAAATCATACAATGAATCATGAATCATGAATCATGAATTGAATCATGAATCATGAATTATGAATCATGAATTGAATCATGAATCATGAATAATGAATCATGAATCATAAATTGAATCATGAATCATGAATCAAATCATGAATCATGAATTGAATTATGAATAATGAATCATGAATTGAATCATGAATCATGAATCATAATTCATGAATCATGAATTGAATCATGAATCATGAATCATGAATCGACTCATGAATTATGAATTGAATCATGAATCATGAATTGAATCATGAATCATGAATCGAATCATGAATAATGAATCATGAATCATGAATTGAATCATGAATTGAATCATGAATCATGAATCGAATCATGAATCATGAATCAAGAATCATGATTCGAATCATGAATCATGAATTGAATCTTAAATCATGAATCAAGAATCATAAATTGAATCATGAATCATGAATCATAAATCAAATCATGAATCATGAATCGAATCATGAATCATGAATAATGAATCATGAATCATGAATTGAATCATCAGTCGAATCATGAATCATGAATTGAATCATGAATCATGAATTAAGAATCATGAATTGAATCATGAATTGAATCATGAATCATGAATCATGAATCATGAATTGAATCATGAATCATGAATCATGAATTGAATCATGAATCATGAATTGAATCATGAATCATGAATCATGAATTGAATCATGAATCATGAATCATAAATCAAATCATGAATCATGAATTGAATCATGAATCATGAATCTTGAATCATGAATCATGAATTGAATCATGAATCATGAATTGAACCATGAATCATGAATCATGAATTGAATCATAAATCATGAATCATGAATCATAAATTGAATCATAAATCATGAATCATGAATCCAATCATAAATCATGATTCATGAATCATGAATCATGAATTGAATCATGAATCATGAATCATGAATTAAATCATGAATCATGAATCATGAATCGAATCATGAATCATTAATCATGAATCATGAATCATGAATCATGAATCAAGAATCATTAATTATGAATTAAATCATGAATCATGAATCATGATTTGAATCATGAATCATGAATCAAATCATGAATCATGAATTATGAATCATGAATTGAATCATGAATCATGAATCATGAATTGAATCATAAATCATGAATCATGAATTGAATCATGAATCATGAATCGAATCATGAATCATGAATTGAATCATGAATCATGAATTGAATCTTGAATCATGAATCATGAATCGAATCATGAATCAAGAATCATGAATCAAATCATGAATTATGAATCATGAATCATGAATTGAATCATGAATCATGAATCATGAATCGAATCATGAATCATGAATCATGAATTGAATCATGAATCATGAATCATGAATCGAATCATGAATCAAGAATCATGAATCAAATCATGAATTATGAATCATGAATCATGAATTGAATCATGAATCATGAATCATGAATCGAATCATGAATCATGAATCAAATCATGAATCATAAATCATGAATAGAATCATGAATAATGAATTGAATCATGAATCATGAATTGAATCATGAATCATGAATTGAATCAGGAATCGAATCATGAATTGAATCATGAATCATGAATTGAATCATGAATCATGAATCATGAATTGAATCATGAATTAATGATTCATAAATCGAATCATGAATCATGAATTGAATCATGAATCGAATCATGAATTGAGTCATGAATCATGATTTAAATCATGAATCATTAATTGAATCATGAATCATAAATCATACAATGAATCATGAATCATGAATCATGAATTGAATCATGAATCATGAATTATGAATCATGAATTAAATCATGAATCATGAATCATGATTTGAATCATGAATCATGAATCAAATCATGAATCATGAATTATGAATCATGAATTGAATCATGAATCATGAATCATGAATTGAATCATAAATCATGAATCATGAATTGAATCATGAATCATGAATCGAATCATGAATCATGAATTGAATCATGAATCATGAATTGAATCTTGAATCATGAATCATGAATCGAATCATGAATCAAGAATCATGAATCAAATCATGAATTATGAATCATGAATCATGAATTGAATCATGAATCATGAATCATGAATCGAATCATGAATCATGAATCATGAATTGAATCATGAATCATGAATCATGAATCGAATCATGAATCAAGAATCATGAATCAAATCATGAATTATGAATCATGAATCATGAATTGAATCATGAATCATGAATCATGAATCGAATCATGAATCATGAATCAAATCATGAATCATGAATTGAATCATAAATCATGAATAGAATCATGAATAATGAATTGAATCATGAATCATGAATTGAATCATGAATCATGAATTGAATCAGGAATCGAATCATGAATTGAATCATGAATCATGAATCATGAATTGAATCATGAATTAATGATTCATAAATCGAATCATGAATCATGAATTGAATCATGAATCGAATCATGAATTGAGTCATGAATCATGATTTAAATCATGAATCATTAATTGAATCATGAATCATAAATCATACAATGAATCATGAATCATGAATCATGAATTGAATCATGAATCATGAATTATGAATCATGAATTGAATCATGAATCATGAATAATGAATCATGAATCATAAATTGAATCATGAATCATGAATCAAATCATGAATCATGAATTGAATTATGAATAATGAATCATGAATTGAATCATGAATCATGAATCATAATTCATGAATCATGAATTGAATCATGAATCATGAATCATGAATCGACTCATGAATTATGAATTGAATCATGAATCATGAATTGAATCATGAATCATGAATCGAATCATGAATAATGAATCATGAATCATGAATTGAATCATGAATTGAATCATGAATCATGAATCGAATCATGAATCATGAATCAAGAATCATGAATCGAATCATGAATCATGAATTGAATCTTAAATCATGAATCAAGAATCATAAATTGAATCATGAATCATGAATCATAAATCAAATCATGAATCATGAATCGAATCATGAATCATGAATAATGAATCATGAATTGAATCATCAGTCGAATCATGAATCATGAATTGAATCATGAATCATGAATTAAGAATCATGAATTGAATCATGAATTGAATCATGAATCATGAATCATGAATCATGAATTGAATCATGAATCATGAATCATGAATTGAATCATGAATCATGAATTGAATCATGAATCATGAATCATGAATTGAATCATGAATCATGAATCATAAATCAAATCATGAATCATGAATTGAATCATGAATCATGAATCTTGAATCATGAATCATGAATTGAATCATGAATCATGAATTGAACCATGAATCATGAATCATGAATTGAATCATAAATCATGAATCATGAATCAAATCATAAATCATAAATCATGAATCATGAATCGAATCATAAATCATAAATCATGAATCATGAATCATGAATTGAATCATGAATCATGAATCATGAATCGAATCATGAATCATTAATCATGAATCATGAATCATGAATCATGAATCATGAATCAAGAATCATTAATTATGAATTAAATAATGAATCATGAATCATGATTTGAATCATGAATCATGAATCATTAATTGAATCATGAATCATGAGTCGAATCATAAATCATGAATCATGAATCATGAATCATGAATCATGATTTGAATCATGAATCATGAATCAAATCATGAATCATGAATTATGAATCATGAATTGAATCATGAATCATGAATCATGAATTGAATCATAAATCATGAATCATGAATTGAATCATGAATCATGAATCGAATCATGAATCATGAATTGAATCATGAATCATGAATTGAATCTTGAATCATGAATCATTAATCATGAATTGAATCATGAATCATTAATCATGAATTGAATCATGAATCATGAATTGAATCTTGAATCATGAATCATGAATCATGAATTGAATCATGAATCATGAATCATGAATCGAATCATGAATCAAGAATCATGAATCAAATCATGAATTATGAATCATGAATCATGAATTGAATCATGAATCTCGAATCATGAATCATGAATCAAATCATGAATCATGAATTGAATCATAAATCATGAATAGAATCATGAATAATGAATTGAATCATGAATCATGAATTGAATCATGAATCATGAATTGAATCAGGAATCGAATCATGAATTGAATCATGAATCATGAATCATGAATTGAATCATGAATCATGATTCATAAATCGAATCATGAATCATGAATTGAATCATGAATCGAATCATGAAATGAGTCATGAATCATGATTTAAATCATGAATCATTAATTGAATCATGAATCATGAATCATACAATGAATCATGAATCATGAATCATGAATTGAATCATGAATCATGAATTATGAATCATGAATTGAATCATGAATCATGAATAATGAATCATGAATCATGAATTGAATCATGAATCATGAATCATGAATTGAATCATGAATCATGAATCATAAATTGAATCATGAATCATGAATCAAATCATGAATCATGAATTGAATTATGAATAATGAATCATGAATTGAATCATGAATCATGAATCATAATTCATGAATCATGAATCAAATCATGAATAATGAATCATGAATCATGAATTGAATCATGAATTGAATCATAAATCATGAATCGAATCATGAATCATGAATCAAGAATCATGAATTGAATCATGAATCATGAATCATAAATCAAATCATGAATCATGAATCGAATCATGAATCATGAATAATGAATCATGAATCATGAATTGAATCATAAATCATGAATAGAATCATGAATAATGAATTGAATCATGAATCATGAATTGAATCATGAATCATGAATTGAATCAGGAATCTAATCATGAATTGAATCATGAATCATGAATTGAATCATGAATCATGATTCATAAATCGAATCATGAATCATGAATTGAATCATGAATCGAATCATGAATTGAGTCATGAATCATGATTTAAATCATGAATCATTAATTGAATCATGAATCATGAATCATACAATGAATCATGAATCATGAATCATGAATTGAATCATGAATCATGAATTATGAATCATGAATTGAATCATGAATCATGAATCATGAATTGAATCATGAATCATAAATTGAATCATGAATCATGAATCAAATCATGAATCATGAATTGAATTATGAATAATGAATCATGAATTGAATCATGAATCATGAATCATAATTCATGAATCATGAATCAAATCATGAATAATGAATCATGAATCATGAATTGAATCATAAATTGAATCATGAATCATGAATCAAATCATGAATCATGAATTGAATTATGAATAATGAATCATGAATTGAATCATGAATCATGAATCATAATTCATGAATCGTGAATCAAATCATGAATAATGAATCATGAATCATGAATTGAATCATGAATTGAATCATGAATCATGAATCGAATCATGAATCATGAATCAAGAATCATGAATTGAATCATGAATCATGAATCATGAATCGAATCATGAATCATGAATAATGAATCATGAATCATGAATAATGAATCATGAATCATGAATTGAATCATAAATCATGAATAGAATCATGAATAATGAATTGAATCATGAATCATGAATTGAATCATGAATCATGAATTGAATCAGGAATCGAATCATGAATTGAATCATGAATCATGAATCATGAATTGAATCATGAATCATGATTCATAAATCGAATCATGAATCATGAATTGAATCATGAATCGAATCATGAATTGAGTCATGAATCATGATTTAAATCATGAATCATTAATTGAATCATGAATCATGAATCATAAATTGAATCATGAATCATGAATCAAATCATGAATCATGAATCAAGAATCATGAATCGAATCATGAATCATGAATTGAATCTTGAATCATGAATCAAGAATCATAAATTGAATCATGAATCATGAATCATAAATCAAATCATGAATCATGAATCGAATCATGAATCATGAATAATGAATCATGAATCATGAATTGAATCATGAATTGAATCATGAATCATGAATCGAATCATGAATCATGAATCAAGAATCATGAATCGAATCATGAATCATGAATTGAATCATGAATCATGAATTAAGAATCATGAATTGAATCATGAATTGAATCATGAATCATGAATCATGAATCATGAATTGAATCATGAATCATGAATCATGAATTGAATCATGAATCATGAATTGAATCATGAATCATGAATCATGAATTGAATCATGAATCATGAATCATAAATCAAATCATGAATCATGAATTGAATCATGAATCATGAATCTTGAGTCATGAATCATGAATCTTGAGTCATGAATCATGAATTGAATCATGAATCATGAATTGAATCATGAATCATGAATTGAATCATAAATCATGAATCATGAATCGAATCATAAATCATAAATCATTAATCATGAATCATGAATTGAATCATGAATCATGAATCATGAATCAAATCATTAATCATGAATCATGAATCATGAATCGAATCATGAATCATGAATCATGTATTGAATCATGAATCATGAATCATGAATTAAATCATGAATCATGAATCATGAATCGAATCATGAATCATTAATCATGAATCATGAATCGAATCATGAGTCATGAATCATGAATCATGAATCATAAATCATTAATCATGAATTAAATCATGAATCATGAATCATTAATTGAATCATGAATCATGAATTGAATCATGAATCATGAATCATGAATTGAATCATAAATCATGAATCATGAATTGAATCATGAATCATGAATCGAATCATGAATCATAAATTGAATCATGAATCATGAATTGAATCTTGAATCATGAATCATGAATCATGAATCATGAATCATGAATTGAATCATGAATCATGAATCGAATCATGAATCAAGAATCATGAATCAAATCATGAATCATGAATCATGAATCATGAATTGAATCATGAATCATGAATCGAATCATGAATCATGACTCAAATCATGAATCATGAATTGAATCATAAATCATGAATAGAATCATGAATAATGAATTGAATCATGAATCATGAATTGAATCATGAATCATGAATTGAATCAGGAATCGAATCATGAATTGAATCATGAATCATGAATTGAATCATGAATCATGAATCATGAATTGAATCATGAATCATGATTCATAAATCGAATCATGAATCATGAATTGAATCATGAATCAAATCATGAATTGAGTCATGAATCATGATTTAAATCATGAATCATTAATTGAATCATGAATCATGAATCATACAATGAATCATGAATCATGAATCATGAATTGAATCATGAATCATGAATTATGAATCATGAATTTAATCATGAATCATGAATCATGAATTGAATCATGAATCATAAATTTAATCATGAATCATGAATTGAATTATGAATAATGAATCATGAATTGAATCATGAATTGAATCATGAATCATGAATCATGAATCATGAATTGAATCATGAATCATGAATCGAATCATGAATCATGAATCAAGAATCATGAATCGAATCATGAATCATGAATTGAATCTTGAATCATGAATCAAGAATCATAAATTGAATCATGAATCATGAATCATGAATCGAATCATGAATAATGAATCATGAATCATAAATCATTAATTGAATCATGAATCATGAATCATTAATCAAATTATGAATCATGAATCAAGAATCATGAATCGAATCATGAATCATGAATTGAATCATGAATCATGAATTGAATCATGAATCATGAATCATGAATCATGAATTGAATCATGAATCATGAATCATAAATCAAATCATGAATCATGAATTGAATCATGAATCATGAATCTTGAATCATGAATCATGAATTGTATCATGAATCATGAATTGAATCATGAATCATGAATAATGAATTGAATCATAAATCATGAATCATGAATCGAATCATAAATCATAAATCATGAATCATGAATTCATGATTCAAATCATTAATCATGAATCATGAATCATGAATCGAATCATGAATCATGAATCATGAATTGAATCATGAATCATGAATCATGAATCGAATCATGAATCATTAATCATGAATCGTGAATCATGAATCGAATCATGAGTCATGAATCATGAATCATGAATCATGAATCATAAATTATTAATCATGAATTAAATCATGAATCATGAATCATGAATTGAATCATGAATCTTGAATTGAATCATGAATCATGAATCGAATCATAAATAATGAATCATGAATTATGAATCATGAATTGAATCATGAATCATGAATAATGAATCATGAATTGAATCATGAGTCATGAATCATGAATCATGAATCATGAATTGAATCATGAATCATGAATCATTAATCAAATCATGAATCATGAATCAAGAATCATGAATCGAATCATGAATCATGAATTGAATCATGAATCATGAATCATGAATTATGAATCATGAATTGAATCATGAATCATGAATCATGAATCATGAATCATGAATTGAATCATGAATCATGAATCATTAATCAAATCATGAATCATGAATCAAGAATCATGAATCGAATCATGAATCATGAATTGAATCATGAATCAAGAATCATGAATTAAATCATGAATTGAATCATGAATCATGAATCATGAATCATGAATTGAATCATGAATCATGAATCATGAATTGAATCATGAATCATGAATCATGAATCATGAATCATGAATTGAATCATGAATCATGAATCATAAATCAAATCATGAATCATGAATTGAATCATGAATCATGAATCTTAAATCATCAATCATGAATTGAATCATGAATCATGAATTGAATCATGAATCATGAATCATGAATCGAATCATAAATCATGAATCATGAATCGAATCATAAATCATGAATCATGAATCATGAATTGAATCATGAATCATGAATCATGAATTGAATCATAAATCATGAATCATGAATCGAATCATAAATCATCAATCATGAATCATGAATTGAATCATGAATCATGAATCATGAATCAAATCATTAATCATGAATCATGAATCGAATCATGAATCATGAATCATGAATTGAATCATGAATCATGAATCATGAATTAAATCATGAATCATGAATCATGAATCATGAATCAAATCATGAATCATTAATCATGAATCATGAATAATGAATCGAATCATGAGTCATTAATCATGAATCATGAATCATTAATAGAATCATGAGTCATGAATCATGAATCATGAATAATGAATCATAAATCATGAATCATGAATCATGAATCATTAATTGAATCATGAATCATGAATCGAATCATAAATAATGAATCATGAATCATGAATTGAATCCTGAATCATGATTCAAATCATGAATCATGAATTATGAATCATGAATTGAATCATGAATCATGAATTATGAATCATGAATTGAATCATGAATCATGAATCATGAATCATGAATCATTAACTGAATCATGAATCATGAATTATGCATCATGAATTGAATCATGATTCATGAATCATGAATTGAATCATGAATCATGAATCATGAATCATGAATCACGAATCATGAATTGAATCATGAATCATGAATCATGAATTGAATCATGAATCATGCATTGAATCATTAATCATGAATCATGAATCATGAATTGAATCATAAATCATGAATCATGAATCGAATCATAAATCATGATTCATGAATCATGAATCATAAATTGAATCATAAATCATGAATCATGAATCGAATCATGAATCATGAATCATGAATTGAATCATGAATCATGAATCATTGATTGAATCAAGAATCATGAATCATGAATCGAATCATGAATCATGAATCATGAATTGAATCATGAATCATGAATCATTGATTGAATCATGAATCATGAATTGAATCATAAATCATGAATCAAATCATAAATCATGAATCATGAATTATGAATCATGAATTAAATCATAAATCATGAATCATGAATCATGAATTGAATTATAAATCATGAATCATGAATTGAATCATGAATCATGAATCATGAATCGAACCATGAATCATGAATTGAATCATAAATCATGAATCATGAATTGAATCATTAATCATGAATCATGAGTCATGAATCATTAATTGAATCTTGAATCATGAATCATGAATAGAATCATGAATAATGAATTGAATCATGAATCATGAATCATGAATTGAATCATGAATCATGAATTGAATCAGGAATCGAATCATGAATTGAATCATGAATCATGAATTGAATCATGAATCATGAATTGAATCATGAATCATGATTCATAAATCGAATCATGAATCATTAATCATGAATCATGAATTGAATCATAAATCATGAATCATGAATTGAATCATGAATCATGAATCATGTATCGAATCATGAATCATGAATTGAATCATGAATCATGAATCATGAATTGAATCATTAATCATGAATCATGAATCATGAGTCATGAATCATGAATTGAATCTTGAATCATGAATCATGAATCATGAATAGAATCATGAATAATGAATTGAATCATGAATCATGAATCATGAATTGAATCATGAATCATGAATTGAATCAGGAATCGAATCATGAATTGAATCATGAATCATGAATTGAATCATGAATCTTGAATCATGAATCATGAATCATGAATAGAATCATGAATAATGAATTGAATCATGAATCATGAATCATGAATTGAATCATGAATCATGAATTGAATCATGAATCGAATCATGAATTGAGTCATGAATCATTATTTAAATCATGAATCATTAATTGAATCATGAATCAAGAATTATGCATCATGAATTGAATCATGTTTCATGAATCATGAATTGAATCATGAATCATGAATTATGCATCATGAATTGAATCATGATTCATGAATCATGAATTGAATCATGAATCATGAATCATGAATCATGAATCATGAATTGAATCCTGAATTATGAATCATGAATCATGAATTGAATCATGAATTATGAATTATGCATCATGAATTGAATCATGATTCATGAATCATGAATTGAATCATGAATCATGAATCATGAATCATGAATCATGAATCATGAATTGAATCATGAATCATAAATCGAATCATGAATCATGAATTGAATCATGAATCATGAATCTTGAATCATGAATCATGAATTGAATCATGAATCATGCATTGAATCATTAATCATGAATCATGAATCATGAATTGAATCATGAATTGAATCATGAATCATGAATCATGAATCATGAATCATGAATTGAATCATGAATCGACTCATGAATTATGAATTGAATCATGAATCATGAATTGAATCATGAATCATGAATCGAATCATGAATAATGAATCATGAATCATGAATTGAATCATGAATTGAATCATGAATCATAAATCGAATCATGAATCATGAATCAAGAATCATGAATCGAATCATGAATCATGAATTGAATCTTGAATCATGAATCAAGAATCATAAATTGAATCATGAATCATGAATCATGAATCATGAATCGAATCATGAATAATGAATCATGAATCATGAATCATGAATTGAATCATGAATCATGAATCATTAATCAAATTATGAATCATGAATCAAGAATCATGAATCGAATCATGAATCATGAATTGAATCATGAATCATGAATCATGAATTGAATCATGAATCATGAATCATGAATCATGAATTGAATCATGAATCATGAATCATAAATCAAATCATGAATCATAAATTGAATCATGAATCATGAATCTTGAATCATGAATCATGAATCATGAATTGAATCATAAATGATGAATCATGAATCGAATCATAAATCATAAATCATGAATCATGAATCATGAATTGAATCATGAATCATGAATCATGAATCAAATCATTAATCATTAATCATGAATCATGAATCGAATCATGAATCATGAATCATGAATTGAATCATGAATCATGAATCATGAATTAAATCATGAATCATGAATCATGAATCTAATCATGAATCATGAATCATGAATCATGAATCATGAATCATGAATCATAAATCATTAATCATGAATTAAATCATGAATCATGAATTGAATCATGAATCATGAATCATTAATTGAATCCTGAATCATGAATCAAATCATGAATCATGAATTATGAATCATGAATTGAATCATGAATCATGAATTATGAATCATGAATTGAATCATGAATCATGAATCATGAATCATGAATCATAAATTGAATCATGAATCATGAATCATTAATCAAATCATGAATCATGAATCAAGAATCATGAATCGAATCATGAATCATGAATTGAATCATGAATCATGAATTATGAATCATGAATTGAATCATGAATCATGAATCATGAATCATGAATCATGAATCATGAATCATGAATCATGAATTGAATCATGAATCATTAATCAAATCATAAATCATGAATCAAGAATCATGAATCGAATCATGAATCATGAATTGAATCATGAATCATGAATCAAGAATCATGAATTGAATCATGAATCATGAATCATGAATCATGAATCATGAATCATAAATCAAATCATGAATCATGAATTGAATCATGAATCTTAAATCATGAATCATGAATTGAATCATGAATCATGAATTGAATCATGAATCATGAATCATGAATTGAATCATAAATCATGAATCATGAATCGAATCATAAATCATGAATCAAGAATCATGAATTGAATCATGAATCATGAATCATGAATCAAATCATTAATCATGAATCATGAATCATGAATCGAATCATGAATCATGAATCATGAATTGAATCATGAATCATGAATCATGAATTAAATCATGAATCATGAATCGAATCATGAATCATTAATCATGAATCATGAATCATGAATCGAATCATGAGTCATTAATCATGAATCATGAATCATGAATCGAATCATGAGTCATGAATCATGAATCATGAATCATGAATCATAAATCATGAATCATGAATCATGAATCAATAATTGAATCATGAATCATGAATCGAATCATAAATAATGAATCATGAATCATGAATCATGAATTGAATCCTGAATCATGATTCAAATCATGAATCATGAATCATGAATTATGAATCATGAATTGAATCATGAATCATGAATTATGAATCATGAATTGAATCATGAATCATGAATCATGAATCATGAATTGAATCATAAATCATGAATCATGAATCGAATCATGAATCATGAATTGAATCATGAATCATGAATCTTGAATCATGAATCATGAATTGAATCATGAATCATGCATTGAATCATTAATCATGAATCATGAATCATGAATTGAATCATAAATCATGAATCATGAATTGAATCATGAATCATGAATCATAAATCGAATCATGAATCATGAATTGAATCATGAATCATGAATCTTGAATCATGAATCATGAATTGAATCATGAATCATGCATTGAATCATTAATCATGAATCATGAATCATGAATTGAATCATGAATCATGAATCATGAATTGAATCATGAATCATGAATCATGAATCATGAATTGAATCATGAATCATGAATCATAAATCAAATCATGAATCATGAATTGAATCATGAATCATGAATCTTGAATCATGAATCATGAATCATGAATTGAATCATAAATGATGAATCATGAATCGAATCATAAATCATAAATCATGAATCATGAATCATGAATTGAATCATGAATCATGAATTATGAATCAAATCATTAATCATTAATCATGAATCATGAATCGAATCATGAATCATGAATCATGAATTGAATCATGAATCATGAATCATGAATTAAATCATGAATCATGAATCATGAATCTAATCATGAATCATGAATCATGAATCATGAATCATGAATCATAAATCATTAATCATGAATTAAATCATGAATCATGAATTGAATCATGAATCATGAATCATTAATTGAATCCTGAATCATGAATCAAATCATGAATCATGAATTATGAATCATGAATTGAATCATGAATCATGAATTATGAATCATGAATTGAATCATGAATCATGAATCATGAATCATGAATCATAAATTGAATCATGAATCATGAATCATTAATCAAATCATGAATCATGAATCAAGAATCATGAATCGAATCATGAATCATGAATTGAATCATGAATCATGAATTATGAATCATGAATTGAATCATGAATCATGAATCATGAATCATGAATCATGAATCATGAATCATGAATTGAATCATGAATTATGAATCATTAATCAAATCATAAATCATGAATCAAGAATCATGAATCGAATCATGAATCATGAATTGAATCATGAATCATGAATCAAGAATCATGAATTGAATCATGAATCATGAATCATGAATCATGAATCATGAATCATAAATCAAATCATGAATCATGAATTGAATCATGAATCTTAAATCATGAATCATGAATTGAATCATGAATCATGAATTGAATCATGAATCATGAATCATGAATTGAATCATAAATCATGAATCATGAATCGAATCATAAATAATGAATCAAGAATCATGAATTGAATCATGAATCATGAATCATGAATCAAATCATTAATCATGAATCATGAATCATGAATCGAATCATGAATCATGAATCATGAATTGAATCATGAATCATGAATCATGAATTAAATCATGAATCATGAATCGAATCATGAATCATTAATCATGAATCATGAATCATGAATCGAATCATGAGTCATTAATCATGAATCATGAATCATGAATCGAATCATGAGTCATGAATCATGAATCATGAATCATGAATCATAAATCATGAATCATGAATCATGAATCAATAATTGAATCATGAATCATGAATCGAATCATAAATAATGAATCATGAATCATGAATCATGAATTGAATCCTGAATCATGATTCAAATCATGAATCATGAATCATGAATTATGAATCATGAATTGAATCATGAATCATGAATTATGAATCATGAATTGAATCATGAATCATGAATCATGAATCATGAATTGAATCATAAATCATGAATCATGAATCGAATCATGAATCATGAATTGAATCATGAATCATGAATCTTGAATCATGAATCATGAATTGAATCATGAATCATGCATTGAATCATTAATCATGAATCATGAATCATGAATTGAATCATAAATCATGAATCATGAATTGAATCATGAATCATGAATCATAAATCGAATCATGAATCATGAATTGAATCATGAATCATGAATCTTGAATCATGAATCATGAATTGAATCATGAATCATGCATTGAATCATTAATCATGAATCATGAATCATGAATTGAATCATAAATCATGAATCATGAATCGAATCATAAATCATGATTCATGAATCATGAATCATAAATTGAATCATGAATCATGAATCGAATCATGAATCATGTATTAAATCATGAATCATGAATCGAATCATGAATCATGAATCATGAATCATGAATCGAATCATGAATCATGAATTGAATCATGAATCATGAATCATTGATTGAATCATGAATCATGAATTGAATCATAAATCATGAATCATGAATCATGAATCATGAATCATGAATTGAATCATGAATCATGAATCAAATCATAAATCATGAATCATGAATTATGAATAATGAATTGAATCATGAATCATGAATCATGAATCATGAATCATGAATCGAATCATGAATCATGAATCATGAATCATTGATTGAATCATGAATCATGAATTGAATCATAAATCATGAATCATGAATCATGAATAATGAATCATGAATTGAATCATGAATCATGAATCAAATCATTAATCATGAATCATGAATTGAATCATTAATCATGAATCATGAATCATGAGTCATGAATCATGAATTGAATCTTGAATCATGAATCATGAATCATGAATAGAATCATGAATAATGAATTGAATCATGAATCATGAATCATGAATTGAATCATGAATCATGAATTGAATCAGGAATCGAATCATGAATTGAATCATGAATCATGAATTGAATCATGAATCTTTAATCATGAATCATGAATCATGAATAGAATCATGAATAATGAATTGAATCATGAATCATGAATTGAATCATGAATCGAATCATGAATTGAGTCATGAATCATTATTTAAATCATGAATCATTAATTGAGTCATGAATCATGAATCATACATTGAATCATGAATCATGAATCAAATCATTAATCATGAATCATGAATCATGAATCGAATCATGAATCATGAATCATGAATTGAATCATGAATCATGAATCATGAATTAAATCATAAATCATGAATCATGAATCGAATCATGAAACATTAATCATGAATCATGAATCCTGAATCGAATCATGAGTCATGAATCATGAATCATGAATCATGAATCATGAATCATGAATTGAATCATGAATCATGAATCATTAATTGAATCATGAATCATGAATCGAATCATAAATTATGAATCATGAATCATGAATCATGAATCATGAACTGAATCCTGAATCATGATTCAAATCATGAATCATGAATCATGAATTATGAATCATGAATTGAATCATGAATCATGAATTATGAATCATGAATTGAATCATGAATTATGAATCATGAATCATGAATCATGAATTGAATCATAAATCATGAATCATGAATCGAATCATGAATCATGAATCATGAATAATGAATTGAATCATGAATCATGAATTATGCATCATGAATTGAATCATGATTCATGAATCATGAATTGAATCATGAATCATGAATTGAATCATGAATCATGAATCATAAATCGAATCATGAATCATGAATTGAATCATGAATCATGAATCTTGAATCATGAATCATGAATTGAATCATGAATCATGAATTGAATCATTAATCATGAATCATGAATCATGAATTGAATCATAAATCATGAATCATGAATCGAATCATAAATCATGATTCATGAATCATGAATCATGAATTGAATCATGAATCATGAATCATGAATCGAATCATGAATCATGAATCATGAATTAAATCATGAATTATGAATCATGAATTGAATCATGAATCATTAATCATGAATCATGAATCATGAATCGAATCATGAATCATGAATTGAATCATGAATCATGAATTGAATCATGAATCATGAATCATTGATTGAATCATGAATCATGAATTGAATCATAAATCATGAATCATGAATCATGAATCATGAATTGAATCATGAATCATGAATCAAATCATAAATCATGAATCATGAATTATGAATCATGAATTGAATCATGAATCATGAATCATGAATCATGAATTGAATCATAAATCATGAATCATGAATCATGAATCATGAATCATGAATTGAATCATAAATCATGAATCATGAATCATGAATCATGAATTGAATCATGAATCATGAATCATGAATTGAATCATTAATCATGAATCATGAATCATGAGTCATGAATCATGAATTGAATCTTGAATCATGAATCATGAATAGAATCATGAATAATGAATTGAATCATGAATCATGAATCATGAATTGAATCATGATTCATGAATTGAATCAGGAATCGAATCATGAATTGAATCATGAATCATGAATTGAATCATGAATCATGAATTGAATCATGAATCATGATTCATAAATCGAATCATGAATCATGAATTGAATCATGAATCGAATCATGAATTGAGTCATGAATCATTATTTAAATAATGAATCATTAATTGAATCATGAATCATGAATCATACATTGAATCATGAATCATGAATTGAATCATGAATCATGAATTGAATCATGAATCAAGAATTATGAATCATGAATTGAATCATGAATCATGAATAATGAATCATGAATCATGAATTGAATCATGAATCATGAATCATAAATTGAATCATGAATCAAATCATGAATCATGAATTGAATTATGAATAATGAATCATGAATTGAATCATGAATTGAATCATGAATCATGAATCATGAATTAAATCATGAATCATGAATTGAATCATGAATCATTAATCATGAATCAACTCATGAATTATGAATTGAATCATGAATCATGAATTGAATCATGAATCATGAATCGAATCATGAATAATGAATCATGAATCATAAATCGAATCATGAATAATGAATTATGAATCATAAATCGAATCATGAATCATGAATTGAATCTTGAATCATGAATCATGAATCATGAATTGAATCATGAAATGAATCATGAATCATGAATCGAATCATGAATCATGAATCGAATCATGAATCATGAATCAAAAATCATGAATCGAATCTTGAATCATGAATCATGAATCATGAATTGAATCATGAATTGAATCATAAATCATGAATCGAATCATGAATCATGAATCAAGAATCATGAATCGAATCATGAATCATGAATTGAATCTTGAATCATGAATCAAGAATCATAAATTGAATCATGAATCATGAATCATTAATCGAATCATGAATCGAATCATGATTAATGAATCATGAATCATGAATCATGAATTGAATCATGAATCATGAATCATTAATCAAATCATGAATCAAGAATCATGAATCGAATCATGAATCATGAATTGAATCATAAATCATGAATCAAGAATCATGAATCGAATCATGAATCATGAATTGAATCATAAATCATGAATCAAGAATCATGAATTGAATCATGAATTGAATCATGAATCATTAATCATGAATCATGAATGGAATCATGAATTATGAATCATGAATCATGAATTGAATTATGAATCATGAATCATAAATCAAATTATGAATCATGAATTGAATCATGAATCATGAATCTTGAATCATGAATCATGAATTGAATCATGAATCATGAATTGAATCATGAATCATGAATTGATTCATGAATTGAATCATGGATCATGAAACATTAATCATGAATTAAATCATGAATTGAATCATGAATCATGAATTAAATCATGAATCATGAATCGAATCATAAATCATAAATCATGAGTCATTAATCATGAATTGAATCATGAATCATGAATCGAATCATAAATCATAAATCATGAATCATGAATCATGAATTGAATCATGAATCATGAATCAAATCATTAATCATGAATCATGAATCATGAATCGAATCATGAATCATGAATCATGAATCGAATCATGAATCATGAATTATGAATTAAATCATAAATCATGAATCATGAATCGAATCATGAAACATTAATCATGAATCATGAATCATGAATCGAATCATGAGTCATGAATCATGAATCATGAATCATGAATCATAAATCATGAATCATGAATCATGAATCGAATCATGAATCATGAATCATGAATCATGAATCATGAATTGAATCCTGAATCATGATTCAAATCATGAATCATGAATCATGAATTATGAATCATGAATTGAATCATGAATCATGAATTATGAATCATGAATTGAATCATGAATCATGAATTATGAATCATGAATTGAATCATGAATTATGAATCATGAATCATGAATCATGAATTGAATCATAAATCATGAATCATGAATCGAATCATGAATCATGAATCGAATCATGAATCATGAATTATGCATCATGAATTGAATCATGATTCATGAATCATGAATTGAATCATGAATCATGAATCATGAATCATGAATCATGAATCATGAATCATGAATTGAATCATGAATCATAAATTGAATCATTAATCATGAATCATGAATTGAATCATAAATTTTGAATCATGAATCGAATCATAAATCATAATTCATGAATCATGAATCATGAATTGAATCATGAATCATGAATCATGAATCGAATCATGAATCATGAATCATGAATTAAATCATGAATCATGAATCATGAATCGAATCATGAATCATGAATCATGAATCGAATCATGAATCATGAATCATGAATTGAATCATGAATAATGAATTGAATCATGAATCATTGATTGAATCATGAATCATGAATTGAATCATAAATCATGAATCATGAATTGAATCATGAATCATGAATCAAATGATAAATCATGAATCATGAATCATGAATCGAATCATGAATCATGAATCATTAATCATGAATCATGAATCATGAATCATGAATCATGAATCATGAATTGAATCATGAATCATGAATTGAATCATGAATCATGAATCATTGATTGAATCATGAATCATGAATTGAATCATGAATCATGACTCATGAATTGAATCATAAATCATGAATCATGAATTGAATCATAAATCATGAATCATGAATTGAATCATGAATCATGAATCGAATCATGAATCATGAATCGAATCATGAATCATGAATTGAATCATGAATCATAATTCATGAATTGAATCATTAATCATGAATTAAATCAGGAATCGAATCATGAATTGAATCATGAATCATGAATTGAATCATGAATTGAATCATGAATCATGATTCATAAATCATGAATTGAATCTTGAATCATAATTCATGAATCATGAATAGAATCATGAATAATGAATTGAATCATGAATCATGAATTGAAACATGAATCATTAATTGAATCAGGAATCGAATCATGAATTGAATCATGAATCATGAATTGAATCATGAATCCTGAATCATGAATTGAATCATGAATCATGATTCATAAATCGAATCATGAATCATGAATTGAATCATGAATCGAATCATGAATTCAGTCATGAATCATTATTTAAATCATGAATCATTCATTGAATCATGAATCATGAATTATACATTGAATCATGAATCATTAATTGAATCATGAATCATGAATCATACATTGAATCATGAATCATGAATCATAAATCATGAATAGAATCATGAATAATGAATTGAATCATGAATCATGAATCATGAATTGAATCATGAATCATGAATTGAATCAGGAATCGAATCATGAATTGAATCATGAATCATGAATTGAATCATGAATCATGAATCATGAATTGAATCATGAATCATGATTCATAAATTGAATCATGAATCATGAATTGAATCATGAATCGAATCATGAATTGAGTCATGAATCATTATTTAAATCATGAATCATTAATTGAATCATGAATCATGAATCATACATTGAATCATGAATCATGAATTGAATCATAATTCAAGAATTATGAATCATGAATTGAATCATGAATCATGAATAATGAATCATGAATCATGAATTGAATCATGAATCATGAATCATAAATTGAATCATGAATCATGAATCAAATCATGAATCATGAATTGAATTATGAATATTGAATCATGAATTGAATCATGAATTGAATCATGAATCATGAATCATGAATTAAATCATGAATCATGAATTGAATCATGAATCATTAATCATGAATCAACTCATGAATTATGAATTGAATCATGAATCATGAATTGAATCATGAATCATGAATCGAATCATGAATAATGAATCATGAATCATAAATCGAATCATGAATCATGAATTGAATCTTGAATCATGAATCATGAATCATGAATTGAATCATGAATTGAATCATGAATCATGAATCGAATCATGAATCAAGAATCAAGAATCATGAATCGAATCACGAATCATGAATTGAATCTTGAATCATGAATCAAGAATCATAAATTGAATCATGAATCATGAATCATGAATCGAATCATGAATCGAATCATGATTAATGAATCATGAATCATGAATCATGAATTGAATCATGAATCATGAATTAAATCATAAATCATGAATCAAGAATCATGAATTGAATCATGAATGGAATCATGAATCATGAATCATGAATCATGGATCATGAATCATGAATAATGAATCATGAATTGAATCATAAATCATGAATTGAATCATGAATCATGAATCTTGAATCATGAATCCTGAATTGAATCATGAATCATGAATCATGAATCAAATCATTAATCATGAATCATGAATCAAATCATGAATCATGAATCATGAATTGAATCATGAATCATGAATCAAATCATTAATCATGAATCATGAATCATGAATCGAATCATAAATCATGAATCATGAATTAAATCATGAATCATGAATCATAAATTGAATCATGAATCATGAATCATGAATCGAATCATGATTAATGAATCATGAATCATGAATCATGAATCAAGAATCATGAATTGAATCATTAATCAAATCATGAATCATGAATCATGAATTGAATCATGAATCATGAATTGAATCATAAATCATGAATCAAGAATCATGAATTGAATCATGAATCATGAATCATGAATCATGAATCATGAATCATGAATTGAATTATGAATCATGAATCATAAATCAAATCATGAATCATGAATTGAATCATGAATCATGAATCTTGAATCATGAATCATGAATCATAAATCAAATCATGAATCATGAATTGAATCATGAATCATGAATCTTGAATCATGAATCATGAATTGAATCATGAATCATGAATTGAATCATAATTCATGAATCATGAATCATGAATTGAATCATAAATCATGAATCATGAATCGAATCATAAATCATGAATCATGAATTGAATCATGAATCATGAATCATGAATCAAATCATTAATCATGAATCATGAATCGAATCATGAATCATGAATCGAATCATGAATCATGAATCATGAATTGAATCATGAATCATGAATCAAATCAATAATCATGAATCATGAATCGAATCATGAATCATGAATCATGAATTAAATCATGAATCATGAATCATGAATCGAATCATGAATCATGAATCATGAATTGAATCATTAATCATGAATCATGAATCATGAATCGAATCATGAATCATGAATCATGAATTAAATCATGAATCATGAATCATAAATTGAATCATGAATCATGAATTGAATCATGAATCATGAATCATTAATCAAATCATAAATCATGAGTCAAGAATCATGAATTGAATCATGAATTGAATCATGAATCATGAATCATGAATTGAATTATGAATCATGAATCATAAATCAAATCATGAATCATGAATTGAATCATGAATCATGAATCAAGAATCATGAATCATGAATCATAAATCAAATCATGAATCATGAATTGAATCATGAATCATGAATCTTGAATCATGAATCATGAATTGAATCATGAATCATGAATTGAATCATGAATCATGAATTGAATCATGAATTGAATCATGAATCATGAATCATGAATTGAATCATGGATCATGAAACATAAATCATGAATTAAATCATGAATTGAATCATGAATCATGAATTAAATCATGAATCATGAATCGAATCATAAATCATAAATCATGAATCATGAATCATGAATTGAATCATGAATCATGAATCGAATCATAAATCATAAATCATGAATCATGAATCATGAATTGAATCATGAAAATTGAATCATGAATCAAATCATTAATCATGTATCATGAATCGAATAATGAATCATGAATCATGAATTGAATCATGAATCATGAATTATGAATTAAATCATAAACCATGAATCGAATCATGAAACATTAATCATGAATCATGAATCATGAATCGAATCATGAGTCATGAATCATGAATCATGAATCATGAATCATAAATCATGAATCATGAATCATTAATTGAATCATGAATCATGAATCGAATCATAAATAATGAATCATGAATCATGAATCATGAATCATGAATTGAATCCTGAATCATGATTCAAATCATGAATCATGAATCATGAATTATGAATCATGAATTGAATCATGATTCAAATCATGAATCATGAATCATGAATTATGAATCATGAATTGAATCATGAATCATGAATTATGAATCATGAATTGAATCATGAGTTATGAATCATGAATCATGAATCATGAATTGAATCATAAATCATGAATCATGAATCGAATCATGAATCATGAATCATAAATCATGAATCGAATCATGAATCATGAATTATGCATCATGAATTGAATCATGATTCATGAATCATGAATTGAATCATAAATCATGAATTGAATCATGAATCATGAATCATAAATCGAATCATGAATCATGAATTGAATCATGAATCATGAATCTTGAATCATGAATCATGAATTGAATCATGAATCATGAATTGAATCATTAATCATGAATCATGAATTGAATCATAAATCATGAATCATGAATCGAATCATAAATTATAATTCATGAATCATGAATCATGAATTGAATCATGAATCATGAATCATGAATCGAATCATGAATCATGAATCTTGAATTAAATCATGAATCATGAATCATGAATCAAATCATGAATCATGAATCATTAATCATGAATCATGAATCATGAATCGAATCATGAATCATGAATCATGAATTGAATCATGAATCATGAATTGAATCATGAATTATGAATCATTGATTGAATCATGAATCATGAATTGAATCATAATTCATGAATCATGAATCATGAATCAAATGATAAATCATGAATCATGGATTATGAATCATGAATCATGAATCATGAATTGAATCATAAATCATGAATCATGAATCATGAATCATGAATCATGAATTGAATCATAAATCATGAATCATGAATTGAATCATGAATCATGAATCATGAATCGAATCATGAATCATGAATTGAATCATGAATCATGAATCATGAATTGAATCATTAATCATGAATTAAATCAGGAATCGAATCATGAATTGAATCATGAATCATGAATTGAATCATGAATTGAATCATGAATCATGATTCATAAATCATGAATTGAATCTTGAATCATGAATCATGAATCATGAATAGAATCATGAATAATGAATTGAATCATGAATCATGAATCATGAATTGAAACATGAATCATGAATTGAATCAGGAATCGAATCATGAATTGAATCATGAATCATGAATTGAATCATGAATCATGAATCATAAATCGAATCATGAATCATGAATTGAATCATGAATCGAATCATGAATTGAGTCATGAATCATTATTTAAATCATGAATCATTAATTGAATCATGAATCATGAATCATACATTGAATCATGAATCATTAATTGAATCATGAATCATGAATCATACATTGAATCATGAATCATGAGTCATGAATCATGAATTGAATCTTTAATCATGAATCATGAATCATGAATAGAATCATGAATAATGAATTGAATCATGAATCATGAATCATGAATTGAATCATGAATCATGAATTGAATCATGAATAATGAATTGAATCATGAATCATGAATCATGAATTGAATCATGAATCATGAATTGAATCAGGAATCGAATCATGAATTGAATCATGAATCATGAATCATGAATCATGAATTGAATCATGAATCATGATTCATAAATCGAATCATGAATCATGAATTGAATCATGAATCGAATCATGAATTGAGTCATGAATCATTATTTAAATCATGAATCATTAATTGAATCATGAATCATGAATCATACATTGAATCATGAATCATGAATTGAATCATAATTCAAGAATTATGAATCATGAATTAAATCATGAATCATGAATAATGAATCATGAATCATGAATTGAATCATGAATCATGAATTGAATCATGAATCATGAATCATAAATTGAATCATGAATCATGAATCAAATCATGAATCATGAATTGAATCATGAATCATGAATCATGAATCATGAATGGAATCATGAATCATGAATCATGAATCATGAATTGAATTATGAATCATGAATCATAAATCAAATCATGAATCATGAATTGAATCATGAATCATGAATCTTGAATCATGAATCATGAATTGAATCATGAATCATGGATTGAATCATGAATCATGAATAATGAATCATGAATTGAATCATAAATCATGAATCATGAATCGAATCTTAAATCATGAATCATGAATTGAATCATGTATCATGAATCATGAATCAAATCATTAATCATGAATCATGAATCGAATCATGAATCATGAATTAAATCATGAATCATGAATCAAATCATTAATCATGAATCATGAATCATGAATCGAATCATGAATCATGAATCATGAATTAAATCATGAATCATGAATCATAAATTGAATCATGAATCATGAATCATGAATCGAATCATGAATCGAATCATGATTTATGAATCATGAATCATGAATCATGAATTGAATCATGAATCATGAATCATTAATCAAATCATGAATCATGAATCGAATCATGAATCAAGAATCATGAATTGAATCATGAATCATGAATCATTAATCAAATCATGAATCATGAATCATGAATCGAATCATGAATCATGAATTGAATCATAAATCATGAATCAAGAATCATGAATTGAATCATGAATCATGAATCATGAATCATGAATCATGAATCATGAATTGAATTATGAATCATGAATCATAAATCAAATCATGAATCATGAATTGAATCATGAATCATGAATCTTGAATCATGAATCATGAATCATAAATCAAATCATGAATCATGAATTGAATCATGAATCATGAATCTTGAATCATGAATCATGAATTGAATCATGAATCATGAATTAAATCATGAATCATGAATCATGATTCATGAATTGAATCATAAATCATGAATCATGAATCGAATCATAAATCATGAATCATGAATTGAATCATGAATCATGAATCATGAATCAAATCATTAATCATGAATCATGAATCGAATCATGAATCATGAATCATGAATTGAATCATGAATCATGAATCAAATCATTAATCATGAATCATGAATCGAATCATGAATCATGAATCATGAATTAAATCATGAATAATGAATCATAAATTGAATCATGAATCATGAATCATGAATTGAATCATGAATCATGAATCATTAATCAAATCATGAATCATGAATCAAGAATCATGAATCGAATCATGAATCATGAATTGAATCATAAATCATGAATCAAGAATCATGAATTGAATCATGAATTGAATCATGAATCATGAATCATGAATGGAATCATGAATCATGAATCATGAATCATGAATCAAATCATGAATCATGAATTGAATCATGAATCTTGAATCATGAATCATGAATCATAAATCAAATCATGAATCATGAATTGAATCATGAATCATGAATCTTGAATCATGAATCATGAATTGAATCATGAATCATGAATCATGAATCATGAATTGAATCATAAATCATGAATCATGAATCGAATCATAAATCATGAATCATGAATTGAATCATGAATCATGAATCATGAATCAAATCATTAATCATGAATCATGAATCGAATCATGAATCAAATCATTAATCATGAATCATGAATCATGAATCGAATCATGAATCATGAATCATGAATTAAATCATGAATCATGAATCATGAATCGAATCATGAATCATGAATCGAATTAGGAATCATTAATCATGAATCATGAATCATGAATCGAATCATGAATCATGAATCATGAATCATTAATCATTAATCATGAATTAAATCATGAATCATGAATTATGAATTGAATCATGAATCATGAATCATTAATTGAATCATGAATC
Organism: Mixophyes fleayi; assembly: GCF_038048845.1. Taxonomy (NCBI): domain Eukaryota; kingdom Metazoa; phylum Chordata; class Amphibia; order Anura; family Limnodynastidae; genus Mixophyes; species Mixophyes fleayi. The sequence goes on along the minus strand of NW_027447395.1, from coordinate 56,096 downwards.
ATGAATCGAATCATAAATCATGAATCATGAATTATGAATTATGAATTGAATCATGAATCATGAATCATGAATTGAATCATGAATCATGAATCAAATCATGAATCATGAATCATGAATTATGAATCATGAATCATGAATTGAATCATGAATCATGAATTGAATCATGAATCATGAATCATAAATTGAATCATGAATCATGAATCAAATCATGAATCATGAATTGAATTATGAATAATGAATCATGAATTGAATCATGAATTGAATCATGAATCATGAATCATGAATTGAATCATGGATCATAAATCATAAATCATGAATTAAATCATGAATTGAATCATGAATCATGAATTAAATCATGAATCATGAATTGAATCATGAATCATTAATCATGAATCAACTCATGAATTATGAATTGAATCATGAATCATGAATTGAATCATGAATCATGAATCGAATCATGAATAATGAATCATGAATCATAAATCGAATCATGAATTGAATCTTGAATCATGAATCATGAATCATGAATTGAATCATGAATTGAATCAAGAATCATGAATCGAATCATGAATCATGAATTGAATCTTGAATCATGAATCAAGAATCATAAATTGAATCATGAATCATGAATCATGAATCGAATCATGAATTGAATCATGATTAATGAATCATGAATCATGAATCATGAATTGAATCATGAATCATGAATCATTAATCAAATCATGAATCATGAATCAAGAATTATGAATCGAATCATGAATCATGAATTGAATCATAAATCATGAATTGAATCATGAATTGAATCATGAATCATGAATCATGAATCATGAATGAAATCATGAATCATGAATCATGAATCATGAATTAAATCATGAATCATGAATCATAAATCAAATCATGAATCATGAATTGAATCATGAATCATGAATCTTGAATCATGAATTGAATCATGAATCATGAATTGAATCATGAATCATGAATTGAATCATGAATCATGAATCATGAATCATGAATTGAATCATAAATGAATCGAATGAATCGAATCATAAATCATGAATCATGAATTGAATCATGAATCATGAATTATGAATCAAATCATTAATCATGAATCATGAATCAAATCATTAATAATGAATCATGAATCATGAATCGAATCATGAATCATGAATCATGAATTAAATCATGAATCATGAATCATAAAATGAATCATGAATCATAAATCATGAATCGAATCATGAATCGAATCATGATTAATGAATCATGAATCATGAATCATGAATTGAATCATGAATCATGAATCATGAATCAAGAATCATGAATCGAATCATAAATCATGAATTGAATCATAAATCATGAATCAAGAATCATGAATTGAATCATGAATCATGAATCATGAATCATGAATGGAATCATGAATCATGAATCATGAATCATGAATCATGAATTGAATCATGAATCATGAATCATAAATCAAATCATGAATCATGAATTGAATCATGAATCATGAATCTTGAATCATGAATCATGAATTGAATCATGAATCATGAATTGAATCATGAATCATGAATCATGAATCGAATCATAAATCATGAATCATGAATTGAACCATGAATCATGAATCAAATCATTAATCATTAATCATGAATCATGAATCGAATCATGAATCATGAATCATGAATTAAATCATGAATCATGAATCGAATCATGAATCATGAATCATGAATCATGAATCATTAATCCTGAATTAAATCATGAATTATGAATTATGAATTGAATCATGAATCATTAATTGAATCATGAATCATGAATCAAATCATAAATCATGAATCATGAATCATGAATTATGAATTGAATCATGAATGATGAATCATTAATTGAATCATGAATCATGAATCGAATCATAAATCATGAATCATGAATGATGAATGATGAATCATGAATTGAATCATGAATCATGAATCAAATCATGAATCATGAATCATGAATCAAATCATGAATCATGAATTGAATCATGAATCATGAATCTTGAATCATGAATTGAATCATGAATCATGAATTGAATCATGAATCATGAATTGAATCTTGAATCATGAATCAAGAATCATAAATTGAATCATGAATCATGAATCATGAATCGAATCATGAATCGAATCATGATTAATGAATCATGAATCATGAATCATGTATTGAATCATGAATCATGAATCATGAATCATTAATCAAATCATGAATCAAGAATCAAGAATCATAATTCGAATCATGAATCATGAATTGAATCATAAATCATGAATTGAATCATGAATTGAATCATGAATCATGAATCATGAATCATGAATCATGAATCATGAATGAAATCATGAATCATGAATCATGAATCATGAATTGAATCATGAATCATGAATTATAAATCATATCATGAATCATGAATTGAATCATGAATCATGAATCTTGAATCATGAATCATGAATTGAATCATGAATCATGAATTCAATCATGAATCATGAATTCAATCATGAATCATGAATCATGAATCATGAATTGAATCATAAATAATGAATCATGAATCGAATCATAAATCATGAATCATGAATTGAATGATGAATCATGAATCATGAATCAAATCATTAATCATGAATCATTAATCAAATCATTAATCATGAATCATGAATCATGAATCGAATCATGAATCATGAATCATGAATTAAATCATGAATCATGAATCATAAATTGAATCATGAATCATAAATCATGAATCGAATCATGAATCGAATCATGATTAATGAATCATGAATCATGAATCATGAATTGAATCATGAATCATGAATCATTAATCAAATCATGAATCATGAATCAAGAATCATGAATCGAATCATAAATCATGAATTGAATCATAAATCATGAATCAAGAATCATGAATTGAATCATGAATCAAGAATCATGAATCATGAATTGAATCATGAATCATAAATTGAATCATGAATCATGAATCATAAATCAAATCATGAATCATGAATTGAATCATGAATCATGAATCTTGAATCAAGGATTCTGAATTGAATCATGAATCATGAATTGAATCATGAATCATGAATCATGAATCATGAATTGAATCATGAATCATGAATCATGAATCGAATCATAAATCATGAATCATGAATTAAATCATGAATCATGAATCATGAATCGAATCATGAATCATGAATCATGAATTAAATCATGAATCATGAATCGAATCATGAATCATTAATCATGAATCATGAATCATGAATCGAATCATGAATCATGAATCATGAATCATGAATCATTAATCATGAATTAAATCATGAATCATGAATTATGAATTGAATCATGAATCATGAATCATTAATTGAATCATGAATCATGAATCAAATCATAAATCATGAATCATGAATCATGAATTATGAATTGAATCATGAATGATGAATCATTAATTGAATCATGAATCATGAATCGAATCATAAATCATGAATCATGAATCATGAATGATGAATCATGAATTGAATCATGAATCATGAATCAAATCATAAATCATGAATCATGAATTATGAATCATGAATTGAATCAAGAATCATGAATTATGAATCATGAATTGAATCATGAATCATGAATCATGAATGATGAATCATGAATTGAATCATAAATTATGAATCATGAATCATGAATCATGAATCATGAATTGAATCATGAATCATGAATTATGCATCATGAATTGAATCATGATTCATGGATCATGAATTGAATCATGAATCATGAATTGAATCATGAATCATGAATCATGAATCATGAATTGAATCATAAATCATGAATCATGAATCGAATCATAAATCATGAATCATGAATTGAATCATGAATCATGAATTATGAATCAAATCATTAATCATGAATCATGAATCAAATCATTAATAATGAATCATGAATCATGAATCGAATCATGAATCATGAATCATGAATTAAATCATGAATCATGAATCATAAATTGAATCATGAATCATAAATCATGAATCGAATCATGAATCGAATCATGATTAATGAATCATGAATCATGAATCATGAATTGAATCAGGAATCATGAATCATTAATCAAATCATGAATCATGAATCAAGAATCATGAATCGAATCATAAATCATGAATTGAATCATAAATCATGAATCAAGAATCATGAATTGAATCATGAATCATGAATCATGAATCATGAATGGAATCATGAATCATGAATCATGAATCATGAATCATGAATTGAGTCATGAATCATGAATCATAAATCAAATCATGAATCTTGAATTGAATCATGAATCATGAATCTTGAATCATGAATCATGAATTGAATCATGAATCATGAATTGAATCATGAATCATGAATCATGAATCATGAATTGAATCATAAATCATGAATCATGAATCGAATCATAAATCATGAATCATGAATTGAACCATGAATCATGAATCAAATCATTAATCATTAATCATGAATCATGAATCGAATCATGAATCATGAATCATGAATTAAATCATGAATCATGAATCGAATCATGAATCATGAATCATGAATCATGAATCATTAATCCTGAATTAAATCATGAATCATGAATTATGAATTGAATCATGAATCATGAATCATTAATTGAATCATGAATCATGAATCAAATCATAAATCATGAATCATGAATCATGAATTATGAATTGAATCATGAATGATGAATCATTAATTGAATCATGAATCATGAATCGAATCATAAATCATGAATCATGAATCATGAATGATGAATCATGAATTGAATCATGAATCATGAATCAAATCATGAATCATGAATCATGAATCAAATCATGAATCATGAATTGAATCATGAATCATGAATCTTGAATCATGAATTGAATCATGAATCATGAATTGAATCATGAATCATGAATTGAATCTTGAATCATGAATCAAGAATCATAAATTGAATCATGAATCATGAATCATGAATCGAATCATGAATCGAATCATGATTAATGAATCATGAATCATGAATCATGTATTGAATCATGAATCATGAATCATGAATCATTAATCAAATCATGAATCAAGAATCAAGAATCATAATTCGAATCATGAATCATGAATTGAATCATAAATCATGAATTGAATCATGAATTGAATCATGAATCATGAATCATGAATCATGAATCATGAATCATGAATCATGAATGAAATCATGAATCATGAATCATGAATCATGAATTGAATCATGAATCATGAATTATAAATCATATCATGAATCATGAATTGAATCATGAATCATGAATCTTGAATCATGAATCATGAATTGAATCATGAATCATGAATTCAATCATGAATCATGAATTCAATCATGAATCATGAATCATGAATCATGAATTGAATCATAAATAATGAATCATGAATCGAATCATAAATCATGAATCATGAATTGAATGATGAATCATGAATCATGAATCAAATCATTAATCATGAATCATTAATCAAATCATTAATCATGAATCATGAATCATGAATCGAATCATGAATCATGAATCATGAATTAAATCATGAATCATGAATCATAAATTGAATCATGAATCATAAATCATGAATCGAATCATGAATCGAATCATGATTAATGAATCATGAATCATGAATCATGAATTGAATCATGAATCATGAATCATTAATCAAATCATGAATCATGAATCAAGAATCATGAATCGAATCATAAATCATGAATTGAATCATAAATCATGAATCAAGAATCATGAATTGAATCATGAATCAAGAATCATGAATCATGAATTGAATCATGAATCATAAATTGAATCATGAATCATGAATCATAAATCAAATCATGAATCATGAATTGAATCATGAATCATGAATCTTGAATCAAGGATTCTGAATTGAATCATGAATCATGAATTGAATCATGAATCATGAATCATGAATCATGAATTGAATCATGAATCATGAATCATGAATCGAATCATAAATCATGAATCATGAATTAAATCATGAATCATGAATCATGAATCGAATCATGAATCATGAATCATGAATTAAATCATGAATCATGAATCGAATCATGAATCATTAATCATGAATCATGAATCATGAATCGAATCATGAATCATGAATCATGAATCATGAATCATTAATCATGAATTAAATCATGAATCATGAATTATGAATTGAATCATGAATCATGAATCATTAATTGAATCATGAATCATGAATCAAATCATAAATCATGAATCATGAATTATGAATTGAATCATGAATGATGAATCATTAATTGAATCATGAATCATGAATCGAATCATAAATCATGAATCATGAATCATGAATGATGAATCATGAATTGAATCATGAATCATGAATCAAATCATAAATCATGAATCATGAATTATGAATCATGAATTGAATCAAGAATCATGAATTATGAATCATGAATTGAATCATGAATCATGAATCATGAATGATGAATCATGAATTGAATCATAAATTATGAATCATGAATCATGAATCATGAATCATGAATTGAATCATGAATCATGAATTATGCATCATGAATTGAATCATGATTCATGGATCATGAATTGAATCATGAATCATGAATTGAATCATGAATCATGAATCATGAATCATGAATTGAATCATAAATCATGAATCATGAATCGAATCATAAATCATGAATCATGAATTGAATCATGAATCATGAATTATGAATCAAATCATTAATCATGAATCATGAATCAAATCATTAATAATGAATCATGAATCATGAATCGAATCATGAATCATGAATCATGAATTAAATCATGAATCATGAATCATAAATTGAATCATGAATCATAAATCATGAATCGAATCATGAATCGAATCATGATTAATGAATCATGAATCATGAATCATGAATTGAATCAGGAATCATGAATCATTAATCAAATCATGAATCATGAATCAAGAATCATGAATCGAATCATAAATCATGAATTGAATCATAAATCATGAATCAAGAATCATGAATTGAATCATGAATCATGAATCATGAATCATGAATGGAATCATGAATCATGAATCATGAATCATTGAATCATGAATTGAGTCATGAATCATGAATCATAAATCAAATCATGAATCTTGAATTGAATCATGAATCATGAATCTTGAATCATGAATCATGAATTGAATCATGAATCATGAATTGAATCATGAATCATGAATCATGAATCATGAATTGAATCATAAATCATGAATCATGAATCGAATCATAAATCATGAATCATGAATTGAACCATGAATCATGAATCAAATCATTAATCATTAATCATGAATCATGAATCGAATCATGAATCATGAATCATGAATTAAATCATGAATCATGAATCGAATCATGAATCATGAATCATGAATCATGAATCATTAATCCTGAATTAAATCATGAATCATGAATTATGAATTGAATCATGAATCATGAATCATTAATTGAATCATGAATCATGAATCAAATCATAAATCATGAATCATGAATCATGAATTATGAATTGAATCATGAATGATGAATCATTAATTGAATCATGAATCATGAATCGAATCATAAATCATGAATCATGAATGATGAATCATGAATTGAATCATGAATCATGAATCAAATCATGAATCATGAATCATGAATCAAATCATGAATCATGAATTGAATCATGAATCATGAATCTTGAATCATGAATCATGAATTGAATCATGAATCATGAATTGAATCATGAATCATGAATTGAATCTTGAATCATGAATCAAGAATCATAAAATTGAATCATGAATCATGAATCATGAATCGAATCATGAATCGAATCATGATTCATGAATCATGAATCATGAATCATGAATTGAATCATGAATCATGAATCATGAATCATTAAACAAATCATGAATCAAGAATCATAATTCGAATCATGAATCATGAATTGAATCATAAATCATGAATTGAATCATGAATTGAATCATGAATATCATGAATCATGAATGAAATCATGAATCATGAATCATGAATCATGAATTGAATCATGAATCATGAATCATAAATCATATCATGAATCATGAATTGAATCATGAATCATGAATCTTGAATCATGAATCATGAATTGAATCATGAATCATGAATTCAATCATGAATCATGAATTCAATCATGAATCATGAATCATGAATTGAATCATAAATAATGAATCATGAATCGAATCATAAATCATGAATCATGAATTGAATGATGAATCATGAATCATGAATCAAATCATTAATCATGAATCATGAATCAAATCATTAATCATGAATCATGAATCATGAATCGAATCATGAATCATGAATCATGAATTAAATCATGAATCATGAATCATAAATTGAATCATGAATCATAAATCATGAATCGAATCATGAATCGAATCATGATTAATGAATCATGAATCATGAATCATGAATTGAATCATGAATCATGAATCATTAATCAAATCATGAATCATGAATCAAGAATCATGAATCGAATCATAAATCATGAATTGAATCATAAATCATGAATCAAGAATCATGAATTGAATCATGAATCAAGAATCATGAATCATGAATTGAATCATGAATCATAAATTGAATTATGAATCATGAATCATAAATCAAATCATGAATCATGAATTGAATCATGAATCATGAATCTTGAATCAAGGATTCTGAATTGAATCATGAATCATGAATTGAATCATGAATCATGAATTGAATCATGAATCATGAATCATGAATCATGAATTGAATCATAAATCATGAATCATGAATCGAATTATAAATCATGAATCATGAATTGAACCATGAATCATGAATCAAATCATTAATCATGAATCATGAATCATGAATCGAATCATGAATCATGAATCATGAATTAAATCATGAATCATGAATCGAATCATGAATCATTAATCATGAATCATGAATCATGAATCGAATCATGAATCATGAATCATGAATCATGAATCATGAATCATTAATCATGAATTAAATCATGAATCATGAATTATGAATTGAATCATGAATCATGAATCATTAATTGAATCATGAATCATGAATCAAATCATAAATCATGAATCATGAATCATGAATTATGAATTGAATCATGAATGATGAATCATTAATTGAATCATGAATCATGAATCGAATCATAAATCATGAATCATGAATCATGAATGATGAATCAAGAATTGAATCATGAATCATGAATCAAATCATAAATCATGAATCATGAATTATGAATCATGAATTGAATCATGAAGCATGAATTATGAATCATGAATTGAATCATGAATCATGAATCATGAATGATGAATCATGAATTGAATCATAAATTATGAATCATGAATCATGAATCATGAATCATGAATTGAATCATGAATCATGAATTATGCATCATGAATTGAATCATGATTCATGGATCATGAATTGAATCATGAATCATGAATTGAATCATGAATCATGAATCATGAATCATGAATTGAATCATAAATCATGAATCATGAATCGAATCATAAATCATGAATCATGAATTGAATCATGAATCATGAATTATGAATCAAATCATTAATCATGAATCATGAATCAAATCATTAATAATGAATCATGAATCATGAATCGAATCATGAATCATGAATCATGAATTAAATCATGAATCATGAATCATAAATTGAATCATGAATCATAAATCATGAATCGAATCATGAATCGAATCATGATTAATGAATCATGAATCATGAATCATGAATTGAATCAGGAATCATGAATCATTAATCAAATCATGAATCATGAATCAAGAATCATGAATCGAATCATAAATCATGAATTGAATCATAAATCATGAATCAAGAATCATGAATTGAATCATGAATCATGAATCATGAATCATGAATGGAATCATGAATCATGAATCATGAATCATGAATCATGAATTGAGTCATGAATCATGAATCATAAATCAAATCATGAATCTTTAATTGAATCATGAATCATGAATCTTGAATCATGAATCATGAATTGAATCATGAATCATGAATTGAATCATGAATCATGAATCATGAATTGAATCATAAATCATGAATCATGAATCGAATCATAAATCATGAATCATGAATTGAACCATGAATCATGAATCAAATCATTAATCATTAATCATGAATCATGAATCGAATCATGAATCATGAATCATGAATTAAATCATGAATCATGAATCGAATCATGAATCATGAATCATGAATCATGAATCATTAATCCTGAATTAAATCATGAATCATGAATTATGAATTGAATCATGAATCATGAATCATTAATTGAATCATGAATCATGAATCAAATCATAAATCATGAATCATGAATCATGAATTATGAATTGAATCATGAATGATGAATCATTAATTGAATCATGAATCATGAATCGAATCATAAATCATGAATCATGAATCATGAATGATGAATCATGAATTGAATCATGAATCATGAATCAAATCATGAATCATGAATCATGAATCAAATCATGAATCATGAATTGAATCATGAATCATGAATCTTGAATCATGAATCATGAATTGAATCATGAATCATGAATTGAATCTTTAATCATGAATCAAGAATCATAAATTGAATCATGAATCATGAATCGAATCATGTATCGAATCATGATTAATGAATCATGAATCATGAATCATGAATTGAATCATGAATCATGAATCATGAATCATTAATCAAATCATGAATCATGAATCAAGAATCATAATTCGAATCATGAATCATGAATTGAATCATAAATCATGAATTGAATCATGAATTGAATCATGAATCATGAATCATGAATGAAATCATGAATCATGAATCATGAATCATGAATTGAATCATGAATCATGAATCATAAATCAAATCATGAATCATGAATTGAATCATGAATCATGAATCTTGAATCATGAATCATGAATTGAATCATGAATCATGAATTCAATCATGAATCATGAATTGAATCATAAATCATGAATCATGAATCGAATCATAAATCATGAATCATGAATTGAATGATGAATCATGAATCATGAATCAAATCATTAATCATGAATCATGAATCAAATCATTAATCATGAATCATGAATCATGAATCGAATCATGAATCATGAATTAAATCATGAATCATGAATCATAAATTGAATCATGAATCATAAATCATGAATCGAATCATGAATCGAATCATGATTAATGAATCATGAATCATGAATCATGAATTGAATCATGAATCATGAATCATTAATCAAATCATGAATCATGAATCAAGAATCATGAATCGAATCATTAATCATGATTGAATCATAAATCATGAATCAAGAATCATGAATTGAATCATGAATCAAGAATCATGAATCAAGAATCATGAATCATGAATTGAATCATGAATCATAAATTGAATCATGAATCATGAATCATAAATCAAATCATGAATCATGAATTGAATCATGAATCATGAATCTTGAATCAAGGATCCTGAATTGAATCATGAATCATGAATTGAATCATGAATCATGAATTGAATCATGAATCATGAATCATGAATCATGAATTGAATCATAAATCATGAATCATGAATCGAATCATAAATCATGAATCATGAATTGAACCATGAATCATGAATCAAATCATTAATCATGAATCATGAATCATGAATCGAATCATGAATCATGAATCATGAATTAAATCATGAATCATGAATCGAATCATGAATCATTAATCATGAATCATGAATCATGAATCGAATCAAGAATCATGAATCATGAATCATGAATCATTAATCATGAATTAAATCATGAATCATGAATTATGAATTGAATCATGAATCACGAATCATTAATTGAATCATGAATCATGAATCAAATCATAAATCATGAATCATGAATCATGAATTATGAATTGAATCATGAATGATGAATCATTAATTGAATCATGAATCATGAATCGAATCATAAATCATGAATCATGAATCATGAATTATGAATCATGAATTGAATCATGAATCATGAATCAAAATCATGAATCATGAATCATGAATTATGAATCATGAATTGAATCATGAATCATGAATTATGAATCATGATTGAATCATGAATCATGAATCATGAATGATGAATCATGAATTGAATCATGAATCATGAATTATGCATCATGAATTGAATCATGATTCATGGATCATGAATTGAATCATGAATCATGAATCATGAATTGAATCATGAATCATAAATCGAATCATGAATTGAATCATGAATCATGAATCTTGAATCATGAATCATGAATTGAATCATGAATCATGAATTGAATCAAAAATCATGAATCATGAATCGAATCATAAATCATGATTCATGAATCATGAATCATGAATTGAATCATGAATCATGAATCATGAATCATGAATTGAATCATGAATCATGAATCATGAATCATGAATCATAAATTAAATCATGAATCATGAATCGAATCATGAATCAGTAATCATGAATCATGAATCATGAATCGAATCATGAATCATTAATCATGAAATAAATCATGAATCATGAATCATGAATTGAATCATGAATCATGAATTGAATCATGAATCATGAATCATGAATTGAATCATTAATCATGAATCATGAATCATGAATCATGAATTGAATCATGAATCAAATCATGAATCATGAATCATGAATTATTAATCATGAATTGAATCATGAATCATGAATCATGAATTGAATCATAAATCATGAATCATGAATTGAATCATGAATCATGAATTGAATCATGAATCATGAATCATGAATTGAATCATTAATCATGAATCATGAATCATGAATCGAATCATGAATCATGAATCGAATCATGAATCATTAATCATTAATCATTAATCATTAATCATGAATTAAATCATGAATCATGAATCATGAATTGAATCATGAATCATGAATCATTAATTGAATCATGAATCATGAATCGAATCATAAATCATGAATCATGAATCATGAATTGAATCATGAATCATGAATCAAATCATGAATCATGAATCATGAATTATGAATCATGAATTGAATCATGAATCATGAATTATGAATCATGAATTGAATCATGATTCATGAATCATGAATTGAATCATGAATCTTGAATCATGAATCATGAATTGAATCATGAATCATGAATTGAAGCATGAATCATGAATTGAAGCATGAATCATGAATCATGAATTAAATCATGAATCATGAATTGAATCTTGAATCGTGAATCATGAATCATGAATCATGAATTGAATCATAAATCATGAATCATGAATTGAATCATGAATCATGAATCGAATCATGAATCATGAATTGAATCATGAATTGAATCATAAATCATGAATAGAATCATGAATAATGAATTGAATCATGAATCATGAATTGAATCATGAATCATGAATCATACATTGAATCATGAATCATGAATTGAATCTTGAATCATGAATCATGAATCATGAATTGAATCATGAATCATGAATCATGAATTGAATCATGAATCGAATCATGAATCATGAATCATGAATCATGAATCATGAATTCAGTCATGAATCATGAATCAAATCATGAATCATGAATTATGAATTGAATCATAAATCATGAATCATGAATCATAAATCATTAATTGAATCATGAATCATGAATCTTGAATTAAATCATAAATCATGAATCATGAATTATGAATCGAATCATGAATCATTAATCATGAATCATGAATTATGAATCGAATCATGATTTATGAATCATGAATCATGAATCATGAATTGAATCATGAATCATGAGTTATATCATGAATCATGAATCATGAATTAAATCATGAATCATGAATCATAAATCGAATCATGAATTGAATCTGGATTCGAATCATGAATCATGAATCATTAATTGAATCATGAATCATGAATCATGTATCATGAATCATGAATTGAATCATGAACCATGAATCAAGAATTAAATCATGAATCATGAATCATGAATCGAATCATGAATCATGAATCGAATCATGAATCATGAATCAATAATCATTAATCATTAATCATGAATTGAATCATGAATCATGAATTGAATCATAATTCATGAATCATTAATTGAATCATGAATCATAATTCGAATCATAAATCATGAATCATGAATCATGAATTGAATCATGAATCATGAATGATGAATCATGAATGGAATAATGAATCATGAATCATGAATCATGAATTGAATCATGAATCATGAATCATAAATCAAATCATGAATCATGAATTGAATCATGAATCATGAATCTTGAATCATGAATCATGAATTGAATCATGAATCATGAATTGAATCATGAATCATGAATCATGAATTGAATCATAAATCATGAATCATAAATCGAATCATAAATCATGAATCATGAATTGAATCATGAATCATGAATCATGAATCAAATCATTAATCATGAATCATGAATCGAATCATGAATCATTAATCATGAATTAAATCATGATTCATGAATCGAATCATGAATCATTAATCATGAATCATAAATCATGAATCGAATCATGAATCATGAATCATGAATCATTAATCATGAATTAAATCATGAATCATGAATTATGAATTGAATCATGAATCATAATTCATTAATTGAATCATGAATCATGAATCGAATCATAAATCATGAATCATGAATCATGAATGATGAATCATGAATTGAATCATGAATCATGAATCAAATCATGAATCATGAATCATGAATTATGAATCATGAATTGAATCATGAATCATGAATTATGAATCATGAATTGAATCATGAATCATGAATCATGAATGATGAATCATGAATTGAATCATAAATTATGAATCATGAATCATGAATCATAAATCATGAATTGAATCATGAATCATGAATTATGCATCATGAATTGAATCATGATTCATGGATCATGAATTGAATCATGAATCATGAATCATGAATTGAATCATGAATCATGAATCATAAATCGAATCATGAATCATGAATTGAATCATGAATCATGAATCTTGAATCATGAATCATGAATTGAATCATGAATCATGAATTGAATCATAAATCATGAATCATGAATCGAATCATAAATCATGATTCATAAATCATGAATCATGAATTGAATCATGAATCATGAATCATGAATCATGAATCATGAATCATGAATTGAATCATGAATCATGAATCATGAATCATGAATCATGAATCATGAATCATAAATTAAATCATGAATCATGAATCATGAATCGAATCATGAATCAGTAATCATGAATCATGAATCATGAATAGAATCATGAATCATGAATCATGAATCATTAATCATGAAATAAATCATGAATCATGAATTGAATCATGAATCATGAATTGAATCATAAATCATGAATCATGAATCTTGAATCATGAATCATGAATTGAATCATGAATCATGAATTGAATCATGAATCATGAATCATGAATCATGAATTGAATCATAAATCATGAATCATAAATCGAATCATAAATCATGAATCATGAATTGAATCATGAATCATGAATCATGAATCAAATCATTAATCATGAATCATGAATCAAATCATGAATCATGAATCATGAATTGAATCATGAATCATGAAGCAAATCATTAATCATGAATCATGAATCATGAATCGAATCATGAATCATTAATCATGAATTAAATCATGAATCATGAATCGAATCATGAATCATTAATCATGAATCATAAATCATGAATCGAATCATTAATCATGAATCATGAATCATGAATCATTAATCATGAATTAAATCATGAATCATGAATTATGAATTGAATCATGAATCATGAATCATTAATTGAATCATGAATCATGAATCGAATCATAAATCATGAATCATGAATCATGAATGATGAATCATGAATTGAATCATGAATCATGAATCAAATCATGAATCATGAATCATGAATTATGAATCATGAATTGAATCATGAATCATGAATTATGAATCATGAATTGAATCATGAATCATGAATCATGAATGATGAATCATGAATTGAATCATAAATTATGAATCATGAATCATGACTCATAAATATTGAATCACGAATCATGAATCATGAATGATGAATCATGAATTGAATCATGATTCATGGATCATGAATTGAATCATGAATCATGAATCATGAATTGAATCATGAATCATGAATCATAAATCGAATCATGAATCATGAATTGAATCATGAATCATGAATCTTGAATCATGAATCATGAATTGAATCATGAATCATGAATTGAATCATAAATCATGAATCATGAATCGAATCATAAATCATGATTCATGAATCATGAATCATGAATTGAATCATGAATCATGAATCATGAATCATGAATCATGAATTGAATCATGAATCATGAATCATGAATCATGAATCATGAATCATGAATCATAAATTAAATCATGAATCATGTATCATGAATCGAATCATGAATCAGTAATCATGAATCATGAATCATGAATAGAATCATGAATCATGAATCATGAATCATGAATCATTAATCATGAAATAAATCATGAATCATGAATTGAATCATGAATCATGAATTGAATCATAAATCATGAATCATGAATCATGAATCATGAATTGAATCATGAATCATGAATCAAATCATGAATCATGAATCATGAATTATTAATCATGAATTGAATCATGAATCATGAATCATGAATTGAATCATAAATCATGAATCATGAATCGAATCATGAATCATGAATTGAATCATGAATCATGAATCATGAATTGAATCATTAATCATGAATCATGATTAATGAATCGAATCATGAATCATGAATCATGAATCATGAATCATTAATCATTAATCATGAATTAAATCATGAATCATGAATCATGAATTGAATCATGAATCATGAATCATTAATTGAATCATGAATCATAATTCGAATCATAAATCATGAATCATGAATTAAATCATGAATCATGAATCATGAATCGAATCATGAATCATGAATCGAATCATGAATCATGAATCATTAATCATTAATCATTAATCATTAATCATGAATTAAATCATGAATCATGAATCATGAATTGAATCATAATTCAAGAATCATTAATTGAATCATGAATCATAATTCGAATCATAAATCATGAATCATGAATCATGAATTGAATCATGAATCATGAATGATGAATCATGAATGGAATCATGAATCATGAATCATGAATCATGAATCATGAATTGAATCATGAATCATGAATCATAAATCAAATCATGAATCATGAATTGAATCATGAATCATGAATCTTGAATCATGAATCATGAATTGAATCATGAATCATGAAATGAATCATGAATCATGAATCATGAATCATGAATTGAATCATAAATCATGAATCATAAATCGAATCATAAATCATGAATCATGAATTGAATCATGAATCATGAATCATGAATCAAATCATTAATCATGAATCATGAATCAAATCATGAATCATGAATCATGAATTGAATCATGAATCATGAATCAAATCATTAATCATGAATCATGAATCATGAATCGAATCATGAATCATTAATCATGAATTAAATCATGAATCATGAATCGAATCATGAATCATTAATCATGAATCATAAATCATGAATCGAATCATGAATCATGAATCATGAATCATTAATCATGAATTAAATCATGAATCATGAATTATGAATTGAATCATGAATCATGAATCATTAATTGAATCATGAATCATGAATCGAATCATAAATCATGAATCATGAATCATGAATCATGAATCATGAATTGAATCATGAATCATGAATCAAATCATGAATCATGAATCATGAATTATGAATCATGAATTGAATCATGAATCATGAATTATGAATCATGAATTTAATCATGAATCATGAATCATGAATCATGAATCATAAATCATGAATTGAATCATGAATCATGAATTATGCATCATGAATTGAATCATGAATCATGGATCATGAATTGAATCATGAATCATGAATTGAATCATGAATCATGTATCATAAATCGAATCATGAATCATGAATTGAATCATGAATCATGAATCTTGAATCATGAATCATGAATTGAATCATGAATCATGAATTGAATCATAAATCATGAATCATGAATCGAATCATAAATCAGGATTCATGAATCATGAATCATGAATTGAATCATGAATCATGAATCATGAATCATGAATCATGAATCATGAATTGAATCATGAATCATGAATCATGAATCATAAATCATGAATCATGAATCATGAATCATAAATTAAATCATGAATCATGAATCATGAATCGAATCATGAATCAGTAATCATGAATCATGAATCATGAATAGAATCATGAATCATGAATCATGAATCATGAATCATTAATCATGAAATAAATCATGAATCATGAATTGAATCATGAATCATGAATCATGAATCATGAATCATGAATTGAATCATGAATCATGAATCAAATCATGAATCATGAATCATGAATTATTAATGATGAATTGAATCATGAATCATGAATTGAATCATAAATCATGAATCATGAATCGAATCATGAATCATGAATTGAATCATGAATCATGAATCATGAATTGAATCATTAATCATGAATCATGATTAATGAATCGAATCATGAATCATGAATCGAATCATGAATCATGAATCATGAATCATGAATCATGAATCATTAATCATGAATTAAATCATGAATCATGAATCATGAATTGAATCATGAATCATGAATCATTAATTGAATCATCAATCATAATTCGAATCATAAATCATGAATCATGAATCATGAATCATGTATTGAATCATGAATCATGAATCAAATCATGAATCATGAATCATGAATTATGAATCATGAATTGAATCATGAATCATGAATTATGAATCATGAATTGAATCATGATTCATGAATCATGAATTGAATCATGAATCTTGAATCATGAATCATGAATTGAATCATGAATCATGAATTGAAGCATGAATCATGAATCATGAATTGATTCATGAATCATGAATCATGAATCGAATCATGAAACATGAATTGAATCATGAATCATGAATCATGAATTGAGTCATTAATCATGAATCATGAATCATGAATCATGAATTAAATCATGAATCATGAATTGAATCTTGAATCGTGAATCATGAATCATGAATCATGAATTGAATCATAAATCATGAATCATGAATCGAATCATGAATCATGAATTGAATCATGAATTGAATCATAAATCATGAATAGAATCATTAATAATGAATTGAATCATGAATCATGAATTGAATCATGAATCATGAATCATACATTGAATCATGAATCATGAATTGAATCATGAATCATGAATCATGAATTGAATCATGAATCATGAATCATGAATCATGAATTGAATCATGAATCATGAATCAAATCATGAATCATGAATCATGAATTATGAATCATGAATTGAATCATGAATCATGAATTATGAATCATGAATTTAATCATGAATCATGAATCATGAATGATGAATCATGAATTGAATCATAAATTATGAATCATGAATCATGAATCATAAATCATGAATTGAATCATGAATCATGAATTATGCATCATGAATTGAATCATGAATCATGGATCATGAATTGAATCATGAATCATGAATTGAATCATGAATCATGAATCATAAATCGAATCATGAATCATGAATTGAATCATGAATCATGAATCTTGAATCATGAATCATGAATTGAATCATGAATCATGAATTGAATCATAAATCATGAATCATGAATCGAATCATAAATCAGGATTCATGAATCATGAATCATGAATTGAATCATGAATCATGAATCATGAATTGAATCATGAATCATGAATCATGAATCATAAATCATGAATCATGAATCATGAATCATAAATTAAATCATGAATCATGAATCATGAATCGAATCATGAATCAGTAATCATGAATCATGAATCATGAATAGAATCATGAATCATGAATCATGAATCATGAATCATTAATCATGAAATAAATCATGAATCATGAATTGAATCATGAATCATGAATTGAATCATAAATCATGAATCATGAATCATGAATCATGAATTGAATCATGAATCATGAATCAAATCATGAATCATGAATCATGAATTATTAATCATGAATTGAATCATGAATCATGAATCATGAATTGAATCATAAATCATGAATCATGAATCGAATCATGAATCATGAATTGAATCATGAATCATGAATCATGAATTGAATCATTAATCATGAATCATGATTAATGAATCGAATCATGAATCATGAATCGAATCATGAATCATGAATCATGAATCATGAATCATTAATCATGAATTAAATCATGAATCATGAATCATGAATTGAATCATGAATCATGAATCATTAATTGAATCATCAATCATAATTCGAATTATAAATCATGAATCATGAATCATGAATCATGAATTGAATCATGAATCATGAATCAAATCATGAATCATGAATCATGAATTATGAATCATGAATTGAATCATGAATCATGAATTATGAATCATGAATTGAATCATGATTCATGAATCATGAATTGAATCATGAATCTTGAATCATGAATCATGAATTGAATCATGAATCATGAATTGAAGCATGAATCATGAATCATGAATTGATTCATGAATCATGAATCATGAATCGAATCATGAAACATGAATTGAATCATGAATCATGAATCATGAATTGAGTCATTAATCATGAATCATGAATCATGAATCATGAATTAAATCATGAATCATGAATTGAATCTTGAATCGTGAATCATGAATCATGAATCATGAATTGAATCATAAATCATGAATCATGAATTGAATCATAAATCATGAATCATGAATCATGAATCGAATCATGAATCATGAATTGAATCATGAATTGAATCATAAATCATGAATAGAATCATTAATAATGAATTGAATCATGAATCATGAATTGAATCATGAATCATGAATCATACATTGAATCATGAATCATGAATTGAATCATGAATCATGAATCATGAATTGAATCATGAATCATGAATCATGAATCATGAATCAAATCATAAATCATGAATCATGAATCGAATCATGAATCATGAATCATGAATCATGAATCATGAATCATGAATCATGAATCAAATCATGAATCATGAATTATGAATTGAATCATGAATCATGAATCATTAATCATGAATCATGAATCATGAATTGAATCATGAATCATGAATCAAATCATTAATCATGAATCATGAATCATGAATTGAATCATGAATCATGAATCATGAATTAAATCATGAATCATGAATCATGAATCATGAATCGAATCATGAATCATTAATCATGAATCATGAATCATGAATCGAATCATGAATCATGAATCATGAATCATGAATCATGAATCATGAATCATGAATTGAATCATGAATCATGAATTAAATCATGAATCATGAATCATGAATCATGAATCAAATCATGAATCATTAATCATGAATCATGAATCATGAATCGAATCATGAATCATGAATCTTGAATCATGAATCATGAATTGAAACATGACTCATGAATTGAATCATGAATCATGAATCATGAATTGAATCATGAATCATGAATCATGAATCGAATCATGAAACATGAATTGAATCATGAATCATGAATCATGAATTGAGTCATTAATCATGAATCATGAATCATGAATCATGAATTGAATCATGAATCATGAATTGAATCTTGAATCATGAATCATGAATCATGAATTGAATCATGAATCATGAATCATGAATTGAATCATGAATCATGAATCAAATCATGAATCATGAATTGAATCATGAATTGAATCATAAATCATGAATAGAATCATGAATAATGAATTGAATCATGAATCATGAATCATGAATTGAATCATGAATCATGAATTGAATCATGAATCATGAATTGAATCATGAATTGAATCATGAATCATGAATCATGAATTGAATCATAAATCATGAATCATGAATCGAATCATGAATCATGAATCATGAATCATGAATCATGAATTGAGTCATGAATCATGAATCATGAATCGAATCATGAATCATGAATTATGAATTGAATCATAAATCATGAATCATGAATATTGAATCATGAATCATGAATCATGAATTGAATCATGAATCATGAATTGAATCATAAATCATGAATCATGAATTAAATCATAAATCATGAATCATGAATCATGAATCATGAATCGAATCATGAATCATTAATCATGAATCATGAATCATGAATCAAATCATGAATCATGAATCATGAATCATGAATTGAATCATGAATCATGAGTTAAATCATGAATCATGAATCATGAATTAAATCATGAATCATGAATCATGAATTAAATCATGAATCATGAATCGAATCATGAATCATTAATCATGAATCATGAATCATGAATCATGAATCATTAATCATGAATTAAATCATGAATCATGAATCATGAATTGAATCATGAATCATGAATCATTAATTGAATCATGAATCATGAATCAAATCATAAATCAAGAATCATGAATCATGAATCATGAATTAAATCATGAATCATGAATCGAATCATGAATCATTAATCATGAATCATGAATCATGAATCATGAGTTATGAATCATGAATTGAATCATGAATCATGAATGATGAATTGAATCATAAATCATGAATCATGAATTGAATCATGAATCATGAATTGAATCATGAATTGAATCATGAATCATGAATCATGAATTGAATCATGAATCATGAATCGAATCATGAATCATGAATTGAATCATGAATCATGAATCATGAATTGAATCATTAATCATAAATCATGAATCATGAATTGAATCATGAATCATGAATTGAATCTTGAATCATGAATCATGAATCATGAATCATGAATTAAATCATGAATCATGAATCATGAATTGAATCATGAATTATGAATCATGAATCGAATCATGAATCATGAATCAAATCATGAATCATGAATTCAATCATAAATCATGAATAGAATCATGAATAATGAATTGAATCATGAATCATGAATTGAATCAGGAATCGAATCATGAATTCAATCATGAATTGAATCATGAATCATGAATTGAATCATGAATCATGAATTGAATCATGAATCATGAATTATGAATCATAAATTGAATCATGAATCATGAATCAAATCATGAATCATGAATTGAATTATGAATAATGAATCATGAATTGAATCATGAATTGAGTCATTAATCATGAATCATGAATCATGAATCATGAATTGAATCATGAATCATGAATTGAATCTTGAATCATGAATCATGAATCATGAATTGAATCATGAATCATGAATCATGAATTGAATCATGAATCATGAATCAAATCATGAATCATGAATTGAATCATGAATTGAATCATAAATCATGAATAGAATCATGAATAATGAATTGAATCATGAATCATGAATCATGAATTGAATCATGAATCATGAATTGAATCATGAATCATGAATTGAATCATGAATTGAATCATGAATCATGAATCATGAATTGAATCATAAATCATGAATCATGAATCGAATCATGAATCATGAATCATGAATCATGAATCATGAATTGAGTCATGAATCATGAATCATGAATCGAATCATGAATCATGAATTATGAATTGAATCATAAATCATGAATCATGAATATTGAATCATGAATCATGAATCATGAATTGAATCATGAATCATGAATTGAATCATGAATCATGAATCATGAATTAAATCATAAATCATGAATCATGAATCATGAATCATGAATCGAATCATGAATCATTAATCATGAATCATGAATCATGAATCAAATCATGAATCATGAATCATGAATCATGAATTGAATCATGAATCATGAGTTAAATCATGAATCATGAATCATGAATTAAATCATGAATCATGAATCATGAATTAAATCATGAATCATGAATCGAATCATGAATCATTAATCATGAATCATGAATCATGAATCATGAATCATTAATCATGAATTAAATCATGAATCATGAATCATGAATTGAATCATGAATCATGAATCATTAATTGAATCATGAATCATGAATCAAATCATAAATCAAGAATCATGAATCATGAATCATGAATTAAATCATGAATCATGAATCGAATCATGAATCATTAATCATGAATCATGAATCATGAATCATGAGTTATGAATCATGAATTGAATCATGAATCATGAATGATGAATTGAATCATAAATCATGAATCATGAATTGAATAATGAATCATGAATTGAATCATGAATCATGAATTGAATCATGAATCATGAATCATGAATTGAATCATGAATCATGAATCGAATCATGAATCATGAATTGAATCATGAATCATGAATCATGAATTGAATCATTAATCATAAATCATGAATCATGAATTGAATCATGAATCATGAATTGAATCTTGAATCATGAATCATGAATCATGAATCATGATTTAAATCATGAATCATGAATCATGAATTGAATCATGAATTATGAATCATGAATCGAATCATGAATCATGAATCAAATCATGAATCATGAATTCAATCATAAATCATGAATAGAATCATGAATAATGAATTGAATCATGAATCATGAATTGAATCAGGAATCGAATCATGAATTCAATCATGAATTGAATCATGAATCATGAATTGAATCATGAATCATGAATTGTATCATGAATCATGAATTATGAATCATAAATTGAATCATGAATCATGAATCAAATCATGAATCATGAATTGAATTATGAATAATGAATCATGAATTGAATCATGAATTGAATCATGAATCATGAATCATGAATCATGAATTATGAATTGAATCATGAATCATGAATTGAATCATGAATCATGAATCATGAATCGACTCATGAATTATGAATTGAATCATGAATCATGAATTGAATCATGAATCATGAATCGAATCATGAATAATGAATCATGAATCATGAATCATGAATTGAATCATGAATCATGAATCATGAATCATGAATCGAATCATGAATCATGAATCAAGAATCATGAACCGAATCATGAATCATGAATTGAATCTTGAATCATGAATCAAGAATCATAAATTGAATCATGAATCATGAATCGAATCATGAATCATGAATCGAATCATGAATAATGAATCATGAATCATAAATCATGAATTAAATCATGAATCATGAATCATTAATCAAATCATGAATCATGAATCAAGAATCATGAATCGAATCATGAATCATGAATTGAATCATGAATCAAGAATCATGAATTGAATCATGAATTGAATCATGAATCATGAATCATGAATTGAATCATGAATCATGAATCATGAATTGAATCATGAATCATGAATCATGAATCATGAATTGAATCATGAATTGAATCATGAATCATGAATCATAAATCAAATCATGAATCATGAATTGAATCATGAATCATGAATCTTGAATCATGAATCATGAAATGAATCATGAATCTTGAATTGAATCATAAATCATGAATCATGAATTGAATCATAAATCATGAATCATGAATCGAATCATAAATCATAAATCATGAATCATGAATCATGAATTTAATCATGAATCATGAATCATGAATTATGAATCATGAATTGAATCATGAATCATGAATCATGAATCATGAATCATGAATTGAATCATAAATCATGAATCATGAATTGAATCATGAATCATGAATTGAATCATGAATCATGAATCATGAATTAAATCATGAATCATGAATCATGAATCATGAATCATGAATCATGAATCATTAATCATGAATCATGAATCATGAATCAAATCATGAATCATGAATCATGAATCATGAATCATGAATTGAATCATGAATCATGAGTTAAATCATGAATCATGAATCATGAATTAAATCATGAATCATGAATCATAAATCGAATCATGAATCATGAATTGAATCAGGATTCGAATCATGAATCATGAATCATTAATTGAATCATGAATCATGAATCATGAATCATGAATTGAATCATGAATCATGAATCATGAATTAAATCATGAATCATTAATCATGAATCATGAATCATGAATCATGAATCATTAATCATGAATTAAATCATGAATCATGAATCATGAATTGAATCATGAATCATGAATCATTAATTGAATCATGAATCATGAATCGAATCATAAATCAAGAATCATGAATCATGAATCATGAATTGAATCATGAATCATGAATCAAATCATGAATCATGAATTATGAATCATGAATTGAATCATGAATCATGAATGATGAATTGAATCATAAATCATGAATCATGAATTGAATCATGAATCATGAATTGAATCATGAATCATGAATTGAATCATGAATCATGAATCATGAATTGGATCATTAATCATGAATCATGAATCATGAATTGAATCATGAATCATGAATCGAATCATGAATCATGAATTGAATCATGAATCATGAATCATGAATTGAATCATTAATCATGAATCATGAATCATGAATTGAATCATGAATCATGAATTGAATCTTGAATCATGAATCATGAATCATGAATCATGAATTAAATCATGAATCATGAATCATGAATTGAATCATGAATCATGAATCGAATCATGAATCAAGAATCATGAATCAAATCATGAATCATGAATCATGAATTGAATCATGAATCATGAATCATGAATCGAATCATGAATCATGAATCAAATCATGAATCATGAATTGAATCATAAATCATGAATAGAATCATGAATAATGAATTGAATCATGAATCATGAATTGAATCAGGAATCGAATCATGAATTCAATCATGAATTGAATCATGAATCATGAATTGAATCATGAATCATGAATTGAATCATGAATCATGAATTATGAATCATAAATTGAATCATGAATCATGAATCAAATCATGAATCATGAATTGAATTATGAATAATGAATCATGAATTGAATCATGAATTGAATCATGAATCATGAATCATGAATCATGAATCATGAATTATGAATTGAATCATGAATCATGAATTGAATCATGAATCATGAATCATGAATCGACTCATGAATTATGAATTGAATCATGAATCATGAATTGAATCATGAATCATGAATCGAATCATGAATAATGAATCATGAATCATGAATCATGAATTGAATCATGAATCATGAATCATGAATCATGAATCGAATCATGAATCATGAATCAAGAATCATGAACCGAATCATGAATTATGAATTGAATCTTGAATCATGAATCAAGAATCATAAATTGAATCATGAATCATGAATCGAATCATGAATCATGAATCGAATCATGAATAATGAATCATGAATCATAAATCATGAATTAAATCATGAATCATGAATCATTAATCAAATCATGAATCATGAATCAAGAATCATGAATCGAATCATGAATCATGAATTGAATCATGAATCAAGAATCATGAATTGAATCATGAATTGAATCATGAATCATGAATCATGAATTGAATCATGAATCATGAATCATGAATTGAATCATGAATCATGAATCATGAATCATGAATTGAATCATGAATCATGAATCATAAATCAAATCATGAATCATGAATTGAATCATGAATCATGAATCTTGAATCATGAATCATGAATCTTGAATTGAATCATGAATCAGGAATTGAATCATAAATCATGAATCATGAATCGAATCATAAATCATAAATCATGAATTGAATCATAAATCATGAATCATGAATTGAATCATGAATCATGAATCGAATCATGAATCATGAATTGAATCATGAATCATGAATTGAATCATTAATCATTAATCATGAATCATGAATTGAATCATGAATCATGAATTGAATCTTGAATCATGAATCATGAATCATGAATCATGAATTGAATCATGAATCATGAATGATGAATTGAATCATGAATCATGAATCATGAATCAAATCATGAATCAAGAATCATGAATCAAATCATGAATCATGAATCATGAATCATGAATCATGAATTGAATCATGAATCATGAATCATGAATCGAATCATGAATCATGAATCAAATCATGAATCATGAATTAAATCATGAATTGAATCATAAATCATGAATAGAATTATGAATAATAAATTGAATCATGAATCATGAATCATGAATTTAATCATAAATCATGAATTGAATCAGGAATTGAATCATGAATTGAATCATGAATCATGATTCATAAATCGAATCATGAATCATGAATTGAATCATGAATTGAATCATGAATTGAATCATAAATCATGAATAGAATCATGAATAATGAATTGAATCATGAATCATGAATTGAATCATGAATCATGAATCATACATTGAATCATGAATCATGAATTGAATCATGAATCATGAATTGAATCATGAATCATGAATCATGAATCATGAATCAAATCATAAATAATGAATCATGAATCGAATCATGAATCATGAATCATGAATCAAATCCTGAATCATGAATTATGAATTGAATCATAAATCATGAATCATTAATCATGAATCATGAATCATGAATTGAATCATGAATCATGAATCAAATCTATAATCATGAATCATGAATCATGAATTGAATCATGAATTGAATCATGAATTGAATCATAAATCATGAACAGAATCATGAATAATGAATTGAATCATGAATCATGAATTAAATCATGAATCATGAATCATACATTGAATCATGAATCATGAATCATTAATTGAATCATGAATCATGAATCGAATCATAAATAAAGAATCATGAATCATGAATCATGAATCATGAATTG
The DNA here is from genome assembly GCF_038048845.1 of Mixophyes fleayi. Lineage (NCBI taxonomy): Eukaryota > Metazoa > Chordata > Amphibia > Anura > Limnodynastidae > Mixophyes > Mixophyes fleayi. The sequence continues at coordinate 27,147 of NW_027447395.1, read as the reverse complement.
AATCATGAATCATGAATCAAATCATGAATCATGAATCATGAATTATGAATCATGAATTGAATCATGAATCATGAATGATGAATTGAATCATAAATCATGAATCATGAATTGAATCATGAATCATGAATCGAATCATGAATCATGAATTGAATCATGAATCATGAATCATGAATTGAATCATTAATCATGAATCATGAATCATGAATTGAATCATGAATCATGAATTGAATCATGAATCATGAATCGAATCATAAATCAAGAATCATGAATCATGAATCATGAATCATGAATTGAATCATGAATCATGAATCAAATCATGAATCATGAATCATGAATTATGAATCATGAATTGAATCATGAATCATGAATGATGAATTGAATCATAAATCATGAATCATGAATTGAATCATGAATCATGAATCGAATCATGAATCATGAATTGAATCATGAATCATGAATCATGAATTGAATCATAAATCATGAATCATGAATCATGAATTGAATCATGAATCATGAATTGAATCTTGAATCATGAATCATGAATCATGAATCATGAATTAAACCATGAATCATGAATCGAATCATGAATCATGAATCAAATCATGAATCATGAATTGAATTATAAATCATGAATAGAATCATGAATAATGAATTGAATCATGAATCATGAATTGAATCAGGAATCGAATCATGAATTGAATCATGAATCATGAATTGAATCATGAATCATGAATTATGAATCATAAATTGAATCATGAATCATGAATCAAATCATGAATCATGAATTGAATTATGAATAATGAATCATGAATTGAATCATGAATTGAATCATGAATCATGAATCATGAATCATGAATTATGAATTGAATCATGAATCATGAATTGAATCATGAATCATGAATCATGAATCGACTCATGAATTATGAATTGAATCAAGAATCATGAATTGAATCATGAATCATGAATCGAATCATGAATCATGAATCGAATCATGAATCATGAATCAAGAATCATGAACCGAATCATGAATCATGAATTGAATCTTGAATCATGAATCAAGAATCATAAATTGAATCATGAATCATGAATCATTAATCAAATCATGAATCATGAATCAAGAATCATGAATCGAATCATGAATCATGAATTGAATCATGAATCAAGAATCATGAATTGAATCATGAATTGAATCATGAATCATGAATCATGAATTGAATCATGAATCATGAATCATGAATTGAATCATGAATCATGAATCATGAATCATGAATTGAATCATGAATCATGAATCATAAATCAAATCATGAATCATGAATTGAATCATGAATCATGAATCTTGAATCATGAATCATGAAATGAATCATGAATCTTGAATTGAATCATGAATCATGAATCATGAATTGAATCATAAATCATGAATCATGAATCGAATCATAAATCATAAATCATGAATCATGAATCATGAATTGAATCATGAATCATGAATCATGAATTATGAATCATGAATTGAATCATGAATCATGAATCATGAATCATGAATCATGAATTGAATCATAAATCATGAATCATGAATTGAATCATGAATCATGAATCATGAATCGAATCATGAATCATGAATTGAATCATGAATCATGAATTGAATCATTAATCATTAATCATGAATCATGAATTGAATCATGAATCATGAATTGAATCTTGAATCATGAATCATGAATCATGAATGATGAATTGAATCATGAATCATGAATGATGAATTGAATCATGAATCATGAATCGAATCATGAATCAAGAATCATGAATCAAATCATGAATCATGAATCATGAATTGAATCATGAATCATGAATCATGAATCGAATCATGAATCATGAATCGAATCATGAATCATGAATTAAATCATGAATTGAATCATAAATCATGAATATAATTATGAATAATGAATTGAATCATGAATCATGAATTATGAATTTAATCATAAATCATGAATTGAATCAGGAATTGAATCATGAATTGAATCATGAATCATGATTCATAAATCGAATCATGAATCATGAATTGAATCATGAATTGAATCATGAATTGAATCATAAATCATGAATAGAATCATGAATAATGAATTGAATCATGAATCATGAATTGAATCATGAATCTTGAATCATAAATCATGAATCATGAATTGAATCATGAATCATGAATGATGAATTGAATCATGAATCATGAATCATGAATCGAATCATGAATCAAGAATCATGAATCAAATCATGAATCATTAATCATGAATCATGAATCATGAATTGAATCATGAATCATGAATCGAATCATGAATCATGAATCGAATCATGAATCATGAATTAAATCATGAATTGAATTGAATCATAAATCATGAATAGAATTATGAATAATGAATTGAATCATGAATCATGAATCATGAATTTAATCATAAATCATGAATTGATTCAGGAATTGAATCATGAATTGAATTATGAATCATGATTCATAAATCGAATCATGAATCATGAATTGAATCATGAATTAAATCATGAATTGAATCATAAATCATGAATAGAATAATGAATAATGAATTGAATCATGAATCATGAATTGAATCATGAATCATGAATCATACATTGAATCATGAATCATGAATTGAATCATGAATCATGAATCATGAATTGAATCATGAATCATGAATCGTGAATCATGAATTATGAATTGAATCATGAATCATGAATCATGAATTGAATCATGAATCATGAATCATAAATTGAATCATGAATCATGAATCAAATAATGAATCATGAATTGAATTATGAATAATGAATCATGAATTGAATCATGAATTGAATCATGAATCATGAATTGAATCATGAATCATGAATGATGAATTGAATCATGAATCATGAATCATGAATTGAATCATGAATCAAGAATCATGAATCAAATCATGAATCATGAATTGAATCATGAATCATGAATCGAATCATGAATGATGAATCGAATCATGAATCATGAATTAAATCATGAATTGAATCATAAATCATGAATAGAATCATGAATAATGAATTGAATCATGAATCATGAATCATGAATTTAATCATAAATCATGAATTGAATCAGGAATTGAATCATGAATTGAATCATGAATCATGAATTAAATCATGAATCATGAATTGAATCATGAATCATGATTCATAAATCGAATCATGAATCATGAATTGAATCATGAATCCAATCATGAATTGAATCATGAATCGAATCATGAATTGAGTCATGAATCATGAATCATAAATCATACATTGAATCATGAATCATGAATTATGAATCATGAATTGAATCATGAATCATGAATAATGAATCATGAATCATGAATTGAATCATGAATCATGAATCATGAATTGAATCATGATTCATGAATCATAAATTGAATCATGAATCATGAATCAAATAATGAATCATGAATTGAATTATGAATAATGAATTGAATTATGAATAATGAATTGAATCATGAATCATGAATTGAATCATGAATCATGAATCATGAATTGAATCATGAATCATGAATCGAATCATGAATCATGAATTGAATCATGAATTGAATCATAAATCATGAATAGAATCATGAATAATGAATTGAATCATGAATCATGAATCATGAATTGAATCATGAATCATGAATTGAATCATGAATCATGAATTGAATCATGAATTGAATAATGAATCATGAATCATGAATTGAATCATAAATCATGAATCATGAATCGAATCATGAATCATGAATCATGAATCATGAATCATGAATTGAGTCATGAATCATGAATCATGAATCGAATCATGAATCATGAATTATGAATTGAATCATAAATCATGAATCAAATTATGAATCATGAATCATGAATCATGAATTGAATCATGAATCATGAATTGAATCATGAATCATGAATCATGAATTAAATCATGAATCATTAATCATGAATCGAATCATGAATCATTAATCATGAATCATGAATCATGAATCAAATCATGAATCATGAATCATGAATTGAATCATGAATCATGAGTTAAATCATGAATCATGAATCATGAATTAAATCATGAATCATGAATCATAAATCGAATCATGAATCATGAATTGAATCAGAATTCGAATCATGAATCATGAATCATTAATTGAATCATGAATCATGAATCATGAATTGAATCATGAATCATGAATCATGAATTAAATCATGAATCATGAATCGAATCATGAATCATTAATCATGAATCATGAATCATGAATCATGAATCATGAATCATTAATCATGAATTAAATCATGAATCATGAATCATGAATTGAATCATGAATCATGAATCATTAATTGAATCATGAATCATGAATCGAATCATAAATCAAGAATCATGAATCATGAATCTTGAATCATGAATTGAATCATGAATCATGAATCAAATCATGAATCATGAATTATGAATCATGAATTGAATCATGAATCATGAATGATGAATTGAATCATAAATCATGAATCATGAATTGAATCATGAATCATGAATCGAATCATGAATCATGAATTGAATCATGAATCATGAATCATGAATTGAATCATTAATCATGAATCATGAATTGAATCATGAATCATGAATTGAATCTTGAATCATGAATCATGAATCATGAATCATGAATTAAATCATGAATCATGAATCATGAATTGAATCATGAATCATGAATCGAATCATGAATCAAGAATCATGAATCAAATCATGAATCATGAATCATGAATTGAATCATGAATCATGAATCATGAATCGAATCATGAATCATGAATCAAATCATGAATCATGAATTGAATCATAAATCATGAATAGAATCATGAATCATGAATTGAATCATGAATCATGAATTGAATCATGAATCATGATTCATAAATCGAATCATGAATCATGAATTGAATCATGAATCGAATCATGAATTGAGTCATGAATCATGATTTAAATCATGAATCATGAATTGAATCATAAATCATGAATTGAATCATGAATCAAATCATGAATTATGAATCATGAATTGAATCATGAATCATGAATAATGAATCATGAATCATGAATCATACAATGAATCATGAATCATGAATTGAATCATGAATCATGAATTATGAATCATAAATTGAATCATGAATCATGAATCAAATCATGAATCATGAATTGAATTATGAATAATGAATCATGAATTGAATCATGAATTGAATCATGAATCATGAATCATGAATCGACTCATGAATTATGAATTGAATCATGAATCATGAATTGAATCATGAATCATGAATCATGAATCGACTCATGAATTATGAATTGAATCATGAATCATGAATTGAATCATGAATCATGAATCGAATCATGAATAATGAATCATGAATCATGAATCATGAATTGAATCATGAATCATGAATCATGAATCGAATCATGAATCATGAATCAAGAATCATGAACCGAATCATGAATCATGAATTGAATCTTGAATCATGAATCAAGAATCATAAATTGAATCATGAATCATGAATCGAATCATGAATCATGAATCGAATCATGAATAATGAATCATGAATCATAAATCATGAATTGAATCATGAATCATGAATCATTAATCAAATCATGAATCATGAATCAAGAATCATGAATCGAATCATGAATCATGAATTGAATCATGAATCATGAATCAAGAATCATGAATTGAATCATGAATTGAATCATGAATCATGAATCATGAATTGAATCATGAATCATGAATCAAATCATGAATCATGAATCATGAATTATGAATCATGAATTGAATCATGAATCATGAATGATGAATTGAATCATAAATCATGAATCATGAATTGAATCATGAATCATGAATCGAATCATGAATCATGAATTGAATCATGAATCATGAATCATGAATTGAATCATAAATCATGAATCATGAATCATGAATTGAATCATGAATCATGAATTGAATCTTGAATCATGAATCGACTCATGAATTATGAATTGAATCAAGAATCATGAATTGAATCATGAATCATGAATCGAATCATGAATCATGAATCGAATCATGAATAATGAATCATGAATCATAAATCATGAATTGAATCATGAATCATGAATCATTAATCAAATCATGAATCATGAATCATGAATCGAATCATGAATCATGAATCAAGAATCATGAACCGAATCATGAATCATGAATTGAATCTTGAATCATGAATCAAGAATCATAAATTGAATCATGAATCATGAATCGAATCATGAATCATGAATCGAATCATGAATAATGAATCATGAATCAAGAATCATGAATCGAATCATGAATCATGAATTGAATCATGAATCAAGAATCATGAATTGAATCATGAATTGAATCATGAATCATGAATCATGAATTGAATCATGAATCATGAATCATGAATTAAATCATGAATCATGAATCATGAATCATGAATTGAATCATGAATCATGAATCATAAATCAAATCATGAATCATGAATTGAATCATGAATCATGAATCTTGAATCATGAATCATGAAATGAATCATGAATCTTGAATTGAATCATGAATCATGAATCATGAATTGAATCATAAATCATGAATCATGAATCGAATCATAAATCATAAATCATGAATCATGAATCATGAATTGAATCATGAATCATGAATCATGAATTATGAATCATGAATTGAATCATGAATCATGAATCATGAATCATGAATTGAATCATAAATCATGAATCATGAATTGAATCATGAATCATGAATCATGAATCGAATCATGAATTGAATCATGAATCATGAATTGAATCATGAATCATGAATTGAATCTTGAATCATGAATCATGAATCATGAATGATGAATTGAATCATGAATCATGAATGATGAATTGAATCATGAATCATGAATCGAATCATGAATCAAGAATCATGAATCAAATCATGAATCATGAATCATGAATCATGAAACATGAATTGAATCATGAATCATGAATCATGAATCGAATCATGAATCATGAATCGAATCATGAATCATGAATTAAATCATGAATTGAATCATAAATCATGAATATAATTATGAATAATGAATTGAATCATGAATCATGAATCATGAATTTAATCATAAATCATGAATTGAATCAGGAATTGAATCATGAATTGAATCATGAATCATGATTCATAAATCAAATCATGAATCATGAATTGAATCATGAATTGAATCATGAATTAAATCATAAATCATGAATAGAATCATGAATAATGAATTGAATCATGAATCATGAATTGAATCATGAATCATGAATCATAAATCATGAATCATGAATTGAATCATGAATCATGAATGATGAATTGAATCATGAATCATGAATCATGAATCGAATCATGAATCAAGAATCATGAATCAAATCATGAATCATGAATCATGAATCATACATTGAATCATGAATCATGAATTGAATCATGAATCATGAATCATGAATTGAATCATGAATCATGAATCGTGAATCATGAATCATGAATTGAATCATGAATCATGAATCATGAATTGAATCATGAATCATGAATCATAAATTGAATAATGAATCATGAATCAAATAATGAATCATGAATTGAATTATGAATAATGAATCATGAATTGAATCATGAATTGAATCATGAATCATGAATTGAATCATGAATCATGAATGATGAATTGAATCATGAATCATGAATCATGAATCGAATCATGAATCAAGAATCATGAATCAAATCATGAATCATGAATTGAATCATGAATCATGAATCGAATCATGAATGATGAATCGAATCATGAATCATGAATTAAATCATGAATTGAATCATAAATCATGAATAGAATCATGAATAATGAATTGAATCATGAATCATGAATTTAATCATAAATCATGAATTGAATCAGGAATTGAATCATGAATTGAATCATGAATCATGAATTAAATCATGAATCATGAATTGAATCATGAATCATGATTCATAAATCGAATCATGAATCATGAATTGAATCATGAATCGAATCATGAATTGAATCATGAATCGAATCATGAATTGAGTCATGAATCATGAATCATAAATCATACATTGAATCATGAATCATGAATTATGAATCATGAATTGAATCATGAATCATGAATAATGAATCATGAATCATGAATTGAATCATGAATCATGAATCATGAATTGAATCATGAATCATGAATCATAAATTGAATCATGAATCATGAATCAAATAATGAATCATGAATTGAATTATGAATAATGAATTGAATTATGAATAATGAATTGAATCTTGAATCATGAATCATGAATCATGAATCATGAATTGAATCATGAATCATGAATCATGAATTGAATCATGAATCATGAATTGAATCATGAATCATGAATTGAATCATGAATTGAATCATAAATCATGAATAGAATCATGAATAATGAATTGAATCATGAATCATGAATCATGAATTGAATCATGAATCATGAATTGAATCATGAATTGAATCATGAATCATGAATCATGAATTGAATCATAAATCATGAATTATGAATTGAATCATAAATCATGAATCAAATTATGAATCATGAATCATGAATCATGAATTGAATCATGAATCATGAATTGAATCATGAATCATGAATCATGAATTAAATCATGAATCATTAATCATGAATCGAATCATGAATCATTAATCATGAATCATGAATCATGAATCAAATCATGAATCATGAATCATGAATCATGAATTGAATCATGAATCATGAGTTAAATCATGAATCATGAATCATGAATTAAATCTTGAATCATGAATCATAAATCGAATCATGAATCATGAATTGAATCAGGATTCGAATCATGAATCATGAATCATTAATTGAATCATGAATCATGAATCATGAATTGAATCATGAATCATGAATCATGAATTAAATCATGAATCATGAATCGAATCATGAATCATTAATCTTGAATCATGAATCATGAATCATGAATCATGAATCATTAATCATGAATTAAATCATGAATCATGAATTGAATCATGAATCATGAATCATTAATTGAATCATGAATCATGAATCGAATCATAAATCAAGAATCATGAATCATGAATCTTGAATCATGAATTGAATCATGAATCATGAATTGAATCATGAATCATGAATCAAATCATGAATCATGAATCATGAATTATGAATCATGAATTGAATCATGAATCATGAATGATGAATTGAATCATAAATCATGAATCATGAATTGAATCATGAATCATGAATCGAATCATGAATCATGAATTGAATCATGAATCATGAATCATGAATTGAATCATTAATCATGAATCATGAATCATGAATTGAATCATGAATCATGAATTGAATCTTGAATCATGAATCATGAATCATGAATCATGAATTAAATCATGAATCATGAATCATGAATTGAATCATGAATCATGAATCGAATCATGAATCAAGAATCATGAATCAAATCATGAATCATGAATCATGAATTGAATCATGAATCATGAATCATGAATCGAATCATGAATCATGAATCGAATCATGAATCAAATCATGAATCATGAATTGAATCATAAATCATGAATAGAATCATGAATAATGAATTGAATCATGAATCATGAATTGAATCAGGAATCGAATCATGAATTGAATCATGAATCATGAATTGAATCATGAATCATGATTCATAAATCGAATCATGAATCATGAATTGAATCATGAATTGAATCATGAATTGAGTCATGAATCATGATTTAAATCATGAATCATTAATTGAATCATGAATCATGAATCATACAATGAATCACGAATCATTAATTGAATCATGAATCATGAATTATGAATCATAAATTGAATCATGAATCATGAATCAAATCATGAATCATGAATTGAATTATGAATAATGAATCATGAATTGAATCATGAATTGAATCATGAATCATGAATCATGAATCATGAATTATGAATTGAATCATGAATCATGAATTGAATCATGAATCATGAATCATGACTCGACTCATGAATTATGAATTGAATCATGAATCATGAATTGAATCATGAATCATGAATCATGAATCGAATCAGGAATAATGAATCATGAATCATGAATCATGAATTGAATCATGAATCATGAATCATGAATCGAATCATGAATCATGAATCGAATCATGAATCATGAATCAAGAATCATGAACCGAATCATGAATCATGAATTGAATCTTGAATCATGAATCAAGAATCATAAATTGAATCATGAATCATGAATCGAATCATGAATCATGAATCGAATCATGAATAATGAATCATGAATCATAAATCATGAATTGAATCATGAATCATGAATCATTAATCAAATCATGAATCATGAATCAAGAATCATGAATCGAATCATGAATTGAATCATGAATCATGAATCATGAATTGAATCATGAATCATGAATCATGAATTGAATCATGAATCATGAATCATGAATCATGAATTGAATCATGAATCATGAATCATAAATCAAATCATGAATCATGAATTGAATCATGAATCATGAATCTTGAATTGAATCATAAATCATGAATCATAAATCAAATCATAAATCATAAATCATGAATCATGAATCATGAAATGAATCATGAATCTTGAATTGAATCATGAATCATGAATCATGAATTGAATCATAAATCATGAATCATGAATCGAATCATAAATCATAAATCATGAATCATGAATCATGAATTGAATCATGAATCATGAATCATGAATTATAAATCATGAATTGAATCATGAATCATGAATCATGAATTGAATCATGAATCATGAATTGAATCATGAATCATGAATTGAATCATTAATCATTAATCATGAATCATGAATTGAATCATGAATCATGAATTGAATCTTGAATCATGAATCATGAATCATGAATCATGAATTGAATCATGAATCATGAATGATGAATTGAATCATGAATCATGAATCATGAATCGAATCATGAATCATGAATCGAATCATGAATCAAGAATCATGAATCAAATCATGAATCATGAATCATGAATCATGAATCATGAATTGAATCATGAATCATGAATCATAATTCGAATCATGAATCATGAATCGAATCATGAATCATGAATTAAATCATGAATTGAATCATAAATCATGAATAGAATCATGAATAATGAATTGAATCATGAATCATGACTCATGAATTTAATCATAAATCATGAATTGAATCAGGAATTGAATCATGAATTGAATCATGAATCATGATTCATAAATCGAATCATGAATCATGAATTGAATCATGAATAGAATACTGAATTGAATCATGAATTGAATCATGAATTGAATCATGAATCATGAATTATGAATCATGAATTGAATCATGAATCATGAATCATGAATCATGAATTGAATCATGAATCATGAATCATGAATTGAATCATGAATCATGAATGATGAATTGAATCATGAATCATGAATCATGAATCGAATCATGAATTAAGAATCATGAATCAAATCATGAATCATGAATCATGAATCATGAATCATGAATTGAATCATGAATCATGAATCGAATCATGAATCATGAATCGAATCATGAATCATGAATTAAATAATGAATTGAATCATAAATCATGAATAGAATCATGAATAATGAATTGAATCATGAATCATGAATCATGAATTTAATCATGAATCATGAATCAAATAATGAATCATGAATTGAATTATGAATAATGAATCATGAATTGAATCATGAATTGAATCATGAATCATGAATTGAATCATGAATCATGAATGATGAATTGAATCATGAATCATGAATCATGAATCGAATCATGAATTAAGAATCATGAATCAAATCATGAATCATGAATCATGAATCATGAATCATGAATTGAATCATGAATCATGAATCGAATCATGAATCATGAATCGAATCATGAATCATGAATTAAATAATGAATTGAATCATAAATCATGAATAGAATCATGAATCATGAATTGAATCATGAATCATGATTCATAAATCGAATCATGAATCATGAATTGAATCATGAATCGAATCATGAATTGAATCATGAATCGAATCATGAATTGAGTCATGAATCATGAATCATGAATCATACATTGAATCATGAATCATGAATTGAATCATGAATCATGAATTGAATCATGAATCATGAATTATGAATCATGAATTGAATCATGAATCATGAATCATGAATCATGAATTGAATCATGAATCATGAATCATGAATTGAATCATGAATCATGAATCATGAATCATAAATTGAATCATGAATCATGAATCAAATAATGAATCATGAATTGAATTATGAATAATGAATCATGAATTGAATCATGAATTGAATCATGAATCATGAATTGAATCATGAATAGAATACTGAATTGAATCATGAATTGAATCATGAATTGAATCATGAATCATGAATTATGAATCATGAATTGAATCATGAATCATGAATCATGAATCATGAATCATGAATTGAATCATGAATCATGAATCATGAATTGAATCATGAATCATTAATCATAAATTGAATCATGAATCATGAATCAAATAATGAATCATGACTTGAATTATGAATAATGAATCATGAATTGAATCATGAATTGAATCATGAATCATGAATTGAATCATGAATCATGAATGATGAATTGAATCATGAATCATGAATCATGAATCGAATCATGAATTAAGAATCATGAATCAAATCATGAATCATGAATCATGAATCATGAATCATGAATTGAATCATGAATCATGAATTGAATCATGAATCATGAATCGAATCATGAATCATGAATTAAATAATGAATTGAATCATAAATCATGAATAGAATCATGAATAATGAATTGAATCATGAATCATGAATCATGAATTTAATCATGAATCATGAATCAAATAATGAATCATGAATTGAATTATGAATAATGAATCATGAATTGAATCATGAATTGAATCATGAATCATGAATTGAATCATGAATCATGAATGATGAATTGAATCATGAATCATGAATCATGAATCGAATCATGAATTAAGAATCATGAATCAAATCATGAATCATGAATCATGAATCATGAATCATGAATTGAATCATGAATCATGAATCGAATCATGAATCATGAATCGAATCATGAATCATTAATTAAATAATGAATTGAATCATAAATCATGAATAGAATCATGAATCATGAATTGAATCATGAATCATGATTCATAAATCGAATCATGAATCATGAATTGAATCATGAATCGAATCATGAATTGAATCATGAATCGAATCATGAATTGAGTCATGAATCATGAATCATGAATCATACATTGAATCATGAATCATGAATTGAATCATGAATCATGAATTGAATCATGAATCATGAATTATGAATCATGAATTGAATCATGAATCATGAATAATGAATCATGAATCATGAATTGAATCATGAATCATGAATCATGAATTGAATCATGAATCATGAATCATGAATCATAAATTGAATCATGAATCATGAATCAAATAATGAATCATGAATTGAATTATGAATAATGAATCATGAATTCAATCATGAATTGAATCATGAATCATGAATTGAATCATGAATCATGAATCATGAATTGAATCATGAATCATGAATTGAATCATGAATCATGAATCATGAATCGAATCATGAATAATGAATCATGAATCATGAATCATGAATAGAATAATGAATAATGAATTGAATCATGAATCATGAATCATGAATTGAATCATGAAATATGAATTGAATCAGGAATCGAATCATGAATTGAATCATAAATCGTGAATAGAATCATGAATAATGAATTGAATCATGAATCATGAATCATGAATTGAATCATGAAATATGAATTGAATCAGGAATCGAATCATGAATTGAATCATGAATCATGAATTGAATCATGAATCATGAATCATGAATTGAATCATGAATCATGAATCAAAACATGAATCATGAATCATGAATCGAATCATGAATCATGAATCATGAATTGAATCATGAATCATGAATCATGAATCGAATCATGAATAATGAATCAAATCATGAATCATGAATCATGAATCGAATCATGAATAATGAATCATGAATCATGAATCATGAATTGAATCATGAATCATGAATCATTAATCAAATCATGAATCAAGAATCATGAATCGAATTATAAATCATGAATTGAATCAGGAATCATGAATTGAATCATGAATCATGAATTGAATCTTGAATCATGAATCATGAATCATGAATCATGAATCATGAATCATGAATCGAATCATGAATCATGAATTGAATTATGAATTGAATCATAAATCATGAATAGAATCATGAATAATGAATTGAATCATGACTCATGAATCATGAATTGAATCATGAAATATGAATTGAATCAGGAATCATGAATCATGAATTGAATCATGAATTGAATCATGAATCATGAATCATGAATTGAATCATGAATCGAATCATGAATTGAGTCATGAATCATGATTTGAATCATGAATCATGAATTGAATCATGAATCATGAATTGAATCATGAATCATGAATCAAATCATAAATCATGAATCATGAATCATGAATTGAATCATAAATCATGAATCATGAATCAAATCATTAATCATGAATCATGAATCATGAATCGAATCATGAATCATGAATCATGAATTATGAATTGAATCATAAATCATGAATCATGAATCAAATCATTAATCATGAATCATGAATCATGAATCGAATCATGAATCATGAATTGAATCATGAATCATAAATCATGAATTAAATCATGAATCATGAATCGAATCATGAATAATGAATCATGAATCATGAATTGAATCATGAATCATGAATTGAATCATGAATTGAATCATGAATCATGAATCATAATTCGAATCATGAATCATGAATTGAATCATGAATCATGAATCGAATCATGAATCATGAATTGAATCCTGAATAGAATCATGAATTGAGTCATGAATCATGAATCATGAATCATACATTGAATCATGAATCATGAATTGAATCATGAATCATGAAAAATGAATCATGAATCATGAATTGAATCATGAATCATGAATTGAATCATGAATCATGAATCATAAATTGAATCATGAATCATGAATCAAATAATGAATCATGAATTGAATTATGAATCATGAATTGAATCATGAATTGAATCATGAATCATGAATTGAATCATGAATAATGAATCATGAATTGAATCATGAATCATGTATTGAATCATGAATCATGAATCATGAATCGAATCATGAATAATGAATCATGAATCATGAATCATGAATTGAATCATGAATCATGAATTGAATCATGAATCATGAATCATGAATCATGAATCATGAATTGAATCATGAATCAAGAATCATGAATCAAATCATGAATCATGAATTGAATCATGAATCGAATCATGAATCATGCATTGAATCATGAATTGAATCATAAATCATGAATAGAATCATGAATAATGAATTGAATCATGAATCATGAATCATGAATTGAATCATGAAATATGAATTGAATCAGGAATCGAATAATGAATTGAATCATAAATCGTGAATAGAATCATGAATAATGAATTGAATCATGAATCATGAATTGAATCATGAAATATGAATTGAATCAGGAATCAAATCATGAATTGAATCATGAATCATGAATTGAATCATGAATCATGAATTGAATCATGAATCATGAATCAAATCATGAATCATGAATTGAATCATGAATCATGAATCAAATCATGAATCATGAATCGAATCATGAATCATGAATCATGAATTGAATCATGAATCATGAATCATGAATCATGAATCATTAATCATGAATTGAATCATGAATCATAAATCATGAATTAAATCATGAATCATGAATCGAATCATGAATCATGAATCATGAATCAAATCATGAATAATGAATCATGAATCATGAATTGAATCATGAATCATGAATCATTAATCAAATCATGAATCAAGAATCATGAATCAAATCATGACTCATGAATTGAATCATGAATCATGAATCATTAATCATGAATCATGAATTGAATCATGAATCATGAATTGAATCTTGAATCATTAATCATGAATCATGAATCATGAATCATGAATCGAATCATGAATCAAGAATCATGAATCAAATCATGAATCATGAATCATGAATTGAATCATGAATCGAATCATGAATCATGAATTGAATCATGAATTGAATCATAAATCATGAATAGAATCATGAATAATGAATTGAATCATGACTCATGAATCATGAATTGAATCATGAAATATGAATTGAATCAGGAATCATGAATCATGAATTGAATCATGAATTGAATCATGAATCATGAATCATGAATTGAATCATGAATCGAATCATGAATTGAGTCATGAATCATGATTTAAATCATGAATCATGAATTGAATTATGAATCATGAATTGAATCATGAATCATGAATTGAATCATGAATCATGAATTGAATCATGAATCATGAATCTTGAATCATGAATCAAATCATAAATCATGAATCATGAATTGAATCATGAATCATGAATCATGAATTGAATCATAAATCATGAATCATGAATCAAATCATAAATCATGAATCATGAATTGAATCATGAATCATGAATCAAATCATTAATCATGAATCATGAATCATGAATCGAATCATGAATCATGAATCATGAATCATGAATCATGAATTGAATCATGAATCTTAAATCATGAATTAAATCATGAATCATGAATCATGAATCGAATCATGAATAATGAATCATGAATCATGAATCATGAATTGAATCATGAATCATGAATCATTAATCAAATCATGAATCATGAATCATGAATTGAATCATGAATCGAATCATGAATCATGCATTAAATCATGAATTGAATCATAAATCATGAATAGAATCATGAATAATGAATTGAATCATGAATCAAGAATCATGAATTGAATCATGAAATATGAATTGAATCAGGAATCGAATCATGAATTGAATCATAAATCGTGAATAGAATCATGAATAATGAATTGAATCATAAATCATGAATTGAATCATGAAATATAAATTGAATCAGGAATCGAATCATGAATTGAATCATGAATCATGAATTGAATCATGAATCATGAATCATGAATTAAATCATGAATCATGAATCAAATCATGAATCATGAATTGAATCATGAATCATGAATCAAATCATGAATCATGAATCGAATCATGAATCATGAATCATGAATCATGAATCATGAATCATGAATCATGAATTGAATCATGAATCATGAATCATGAATCATGAATCATGAATTGAATCATGAATCATAAATCATGAATTAAATCATGAATCATGAATCATGAATCGAATCATGAATAATGAATCATGAATCATGAATCATGAATTAAATCATGAATCATGAATCATTAATCAAATCATGAATCAATAATCATGAATCAAATCATGACTCATGAATTGAATCATGAATCATGAATCATTAATCATGAATCATGAATTGAATCATGAATCATGAATTGAATCTTGAATCATGAATCATGAATCATGAATCATGAATCAAGAATCATCAATCAAATCATGAATCATGAATCATGAATTGAATCATGAATCGAATCATGAATCATGAATTGAATAATGAATTGAATCATAAATCATGAATAGAATCATGAATAATGAATTGAATCATAACTCATGAATCATGAATTGAATCATGAAATATGAATTGAATCAGGAATCATGAATCATGAATTGAATCATGAATTGAATCATGAATCATGAATTGAATCATGAATCGAATCATGAATTGAGTCATGAATCATGATTTAAATCATGAATCATGAATTGAATCATGAATCATGAATTGAATCATGAATCATGAATTGAATCATGAATTGAATCATGAATTGAATCATGAATCATGAATCATGAATTGAATCATGAATCGAATCATGAATTGAGTCATGAATCATGATTTAAATCATGAATCATGAATTGAATCATGAATCATGAATTGAATCATGAATCATGAATTGAATCATGAATCATGAATTGAATCATGAATCATGAATCATGAATCTTGAATCATGAATCATGAATTGAATCATGAATCATGAATTGAATCATGAATCATGAATCATGAATTGAATCATAAATCATGAATCATGAATCAAATCATAAATCATGAATCATGAATCATGAATCATGAATTGAATTATGAATCATGAATCATGAATCATGAATTGAATCATGAATCATAAATCATGAATTAAATCATGAATCATGAATCATGAATCGAATCATGAATAATGAATCATGAATCATGAATCATGAATTGAATCATGAATCATGAATCATTAATCAAATCAAGAATCAAGAATCATGACTCGAATCATGAATCATGAATCAAGAATCATGAATTGAATCATGAATTGAATCATGAATCATTAATTGAATCATGAATCATGAATCATAAATTGAATCATGAATCATGAATCATGAATCATGAATTGAATCATGAATCATGAATTGAATCATGAATCATGAATTGAATCATGAATCATGAATCATGAATTTTGAATCATGAATCATGAATTGAATCATGAATCATGAATTGAATCATGAATCATGAATCATGAATCATGAATTGAATCATAAATCATGAATCATGAATCAAATCATAAATCATGAATCATGAATCATGAATCATGAATTGAATCATGAATCATGAATCATGAATCAAATCATGAATCATGAATCATGAATCATGAATCGAATCATGAATCATGAATCATGAATCATGAATCATGAATTGAATCATGAATCATGAATCAAATCATTAATCATGAATCATGAATCATGAATCGAATCATGAATAATGAATCATGAATTAAATCATGAATCATGAATCATGAATCGAATCATGAATCATTAATCATAAATCATGAATCATGAATCATAAATCATGAATCATGAATTGAATCATGAATCATGAATTGAATCATGAATCATGAATCATTAATTGAATCATGAATCATGAATTGAATCATAAATCATGAATCATGAATCATGAATCATGAATCATGAATTGAATCATGAATCATGAATTGAATCAGGAATCGAATCATGAATTGAATCATGAATCATGAATTGAATCATGAATCATGAATCATGAATTGAATCATGAATCATGATTCATAAATCAAATCATGAATCATGAATTGAATCATGAATCGAATCATGAATTGAGTCATGAATCATTATTTAAATCATGAATCATTAATTGAATCATGAATCATACATTGAATCATGAATCATGAATTGAATCATGAATCATGAATTATGAATCATGAATTGAATCATGAATCATGAATAATGAATCATGAATCATGAATTGAATCATGAATCATGAATTGAATCATGAATCATGAATTGAATCATGAATCATAAATTGAATCATGAATCATGAATCAAATCATGAATCATGAATTGAATTATGAATAATGAATCATGAATTGAATCATGAATTGAATCATGAATCATGAATCATGAATCATGAATTGAATCATGAATCATGAATCATAAATCATGAATTAAATCATGAATTGAATCATGAATCATGAATCATGAATCGACTCATGAATTATGAATTGAATCATGAATCATGAATTGAATCATGAATCATGAATCGAATCATGAATAATGAATCATGAATCATGAATCATGAATTGAATCATGAATCATGAATCAAATCATGAATCATGAATTGAATCATGAATTGAATCATGAATCATGAATCATGAATCATGAATTGAATCATGAATCATGAATCATAAATCATGAATTAAATCATGAATTGAATCATGAATCATGAATCATGAATCGACTCATGAATTATGAATTGAATCATGAATCATGAATTGAATCATGAATCATGAATCGAATCATGAATAATGAATCATGAATCATGAATCATGAATCAAGAATCATGAATCGAATCATGAATCATGAATCGAATCATGAATAATGAATCATGAATCATGAATCATGAATTGAATCATGAATCATGAATCATTAATCAAATCATGAAACATGAATAAAGAATCATGAATCGAATCATGAATCATGAATTGAATCATGAATCATGAATCAAGAATCATGAATTGAATCATGAATTGAATCATGAATCATGAATCATGAATTGAATCATGAATCATGAATCATGAATTGAATCATGAATCATGAATCATAAATCAAATCATGAATCATGAATTGAATCATGAATCATGAATTGAATCATGAATCATGAATCTTGAATCATGAAACATGAATTAAATCATGAATCATGAATTGAATCATAAATCATGCATCATGAATTGAATCATGATTCATGAATCATGAATTGAATCATGAATCATGAATCATGAATCATGAATCATGAATTGAATCATGAATCATGAATCATAAATCGAATCATGAATCATGAATTGAATCATGAATCATGAATCTTGAATCATGAATCATGAATTGAATCATGAATCGAATCATGAATTGAGTCATGAATCATGATTTAAATCATGAATCATGAATTGAATCATGAATCATGAATTGAATCATGAATCATGAATTGAATCATGAATCATGAATTGAATCATGAATCATGAATCATGAATCTTGAATCATGAATCATGAATTGAATCATGAATCATGAATTGAATCATGAATCATGAATCATGAATTGAATCATAAATCATGAATCATGAATCAAATCATAAATCATGAATCATGAATCATGAATCATGAATTGAATTATGAATCATGAATCATGAATCATGAATTGAATCATGAATCATAAATCATGAATTAAATCATGAATCATGAATCATGAATCGAATCATGAATAATGAATCATGAATCATGAATCATGAATTGAATCATGAATCATGAATCATTAATCAAATCAAGAATCAAGAATCATGACTCGAATCATGAATCATGAATCAAGAATCATGAATTGAATCATGAATTGAATCATGAATCATTAATTGAATCATGAATCATGAATCATAAATTGAATCATGAATCATGAATCATGAATCATGAATTGAATCATGAATCATGAATTGAATCATGAATCATGAATTGAATCATGAATCATGAATCATGAATTTTGAATCATGAATCATGAATTGAATCATGAATCATGAATTGAATCATGAATCATGAATCATGAATCATGAATTGAATCATAAATCATGAATCATGAATCAAATCATAAATCATGAATCATGAATCATGAATCATGAATTGAATCATGAATCATGAATCATGAATCAAATCATGAATCATGAATCATGAATCATGAATCGAATCATGAATCATGAATCATGAATCATGAATCATGAATTGAATCATGAATCATGAATCAAATCATTAATCATGAATCATGAATCATGAATCGAATCATGAATAATGAATCATGAATTAAATCATGAATCATGAATCATGAATCGAATCATGAATCATTAATCATAAATCATGAATCATGAATCATAAATCATGAATCATGAATTGAATCATGAATCATGAATTGAATCATGAATCATGAATCATTAATTGAATCATGAATCATGAATTGAATCATAAATCATGAATCATGAATCATGAATCATGAATCATGAATTGAATCATGAATCATGAATTGAATCAGGAATCGAATCATGAATTGAATCATGAATCATGAATTGAATCATGAATCATGAATCATGAATTGAATCATGAATCATGATTCATAAATCAAATCATGAATCATGAATTGAATCATGAATCGAATCATGAATTGAGTCATGAATCATTATTTAAATCATGAATCATTAATTGAATCATGAATCATACATTGAATCATGAATCATGAATTGAATCATGAATCATGAATTATGAATCATGAATTGAATCATGAATCATGAATAATGAATCATGAATCATGAATTGAATCATGAATCATGAATTGAATCATGAATCATGAATTGAATCATGAATCATAAATTGAATCATGAATCATGAATCAAATCATGAATCATGAATTGAATTATGAATAATGAATCATGAATTGAATCATGAATTGAATCATGAATCATGAATCATGAATCATGAATTGAATCATGAATCATGAATCATAAATCATGAATTAAATCATGAATTGAATCATGAATCATGAATCATGAATCGACTCATGAATTATGAATTGAATCATGAATCATGAATTGAATCATGAATCATGAATCGAATCATGAATAATGAATCATGAATCATGAATCATGAATTGAATCATGAATCATGAATCAAATCATGAATCATGAATTGAATCATGAATTGAATCATGAATCATGAATCATGAATCATGAATTGAATCATGAATCATGAATCATAAATCATGAATTAAATCATGAATTGAATCATGAATCATGAATCATGAATCGACTCATGAATTATGAATTGAATCATGAATCATGAATTGAATCATGAATCATGAATCGAATCATGAATAATGAATCATGAATCATGAATCATGAATCAAGAATCATGAATCGAATCATGAATCATGAATCGAATCATGAATAATGAATCATGAATCATGAATCATGAATTGAATCATGAATCATGAATCATTAATCAAATCATGAAACATGAATAAAGAATCATGAATCGAATCATGAATCATGAATTGAATCATGAATCATGAATCAAGAATCATGAATTGAATCATGAATTGAATCATGAATCATGAATCATGAATTGAATCATGAATCATGAATCATGAATTGAATCATGAATCATGAATCATAAATCAAATCATGAATCATGAATTGAATCATGAATCATGAATTGAATCATGAATCATGAATCTTGAATCATGAAACATGAATTAAATCATGAATCATGAATTGAATCATAAATCATGCATCATGAATTGAATCATGATTCATGAATCATGAATTGAATCATGAATCATGAATCATGAATCATGAATCATGAATTGAATCATGAATCATGAATCATAAATCGAATCATGAATCATGAATTGAATCATGAATCATGAATCTTGAATCATGAATCATGAATTGAATCATGAATCATGAATTGAATCATGAATCATAAATCATGAATCATCAATTGAATCATAAATCATGAATCATGAATCGAATCATAAATCATGAATCATGAATCATGAATTGAATCATGAATCATGAATCATGAATCAAATCATTAATCATGAATCATGAATCGAATCATGAATCATGAATCATGAATTAAATCATGAATCATGAATCATGAATCGAATCATGAATCATTAATCATAAATCATGAATCATGAATCATAAATCATGAATCATGAATTGAATCATGAATCATGAATTGAATCATGAATCATGAATCATTAATTGAATCATGAATCATGAATTGAATCATAAATCATGAATCATGAATCATGAATCATGAATTGAATCATGAATCATGAATTGAATCAGGAATCGAATCATGAATTGAATCATGAATCATGAATTGAATCATGAATCATGAATCATGAATTGAATCATGAATCATGATTCATAAATCAAATCATGAATCATGAATTGAATCATGAATCGAATCATGAATTGAGTCATGAATCATTATTTAAATCATGAATCATTAATTGAATCATGAATCATACATTGAATCATGAATCATGAATTGAATCATGAATCATGAATTGAATCATGAATCATGAATTATGAATCATGCATTGAATCATGAATCATGAATAATGAATCATGAATCATGAATTGAATCATGAATCATGAATTGAATCATGAATCATAAATTAAATCATGAATCATGAATCAAATCATGAATCATGAATTGAATTATGAATAATGAATCATGAATTGAATCATGAATTGAATCATGAATCATGAATCATGAATTGAATCATGAATCATGAATCATAAATCATGAATTAAATCATGAATTGAATCATGAATCATGAATCATGAATCGACTCATGAATTATGAATTGAATCATGAATCATGAATTGAATCATGAATCATGAATCGAATCATGAATAATGAATCATGAATCATGAATCATGAATTGAATCATGAATTGAATCATGAATCGAATCATGAATCATGAATCAAGAATCATGAATCGAATCATGAATCATGAATCGAATCATGAATAATGAATCATGAATCATGAATCATGAATTGAATCATGAATCATGAATCATTAATCAAATCATGAATCATGAATAAAGAATCATGAATCGAATCATGAATCATGAATTGAATCATGAATCATGAATCAAGAATCATGAATTGAATCATGAATTGAATCATGAATCATGAATTGAATCATGAATCATGAATCATGAATTGAATCATGAATCATGAATCATGAATTGAATCATGAATCATGAATCATAAATCAAATCATGAATCATGAATTGAATCATGAATCATGAATCTTGAATCATGAAACATGAATTAAATCATGAATCATGAATTGAATCATGAATCATGAATCATGAATTGAATCATAAATCATGAATCATGAATCGAATCATAAATCATGAATCATGAATCATGAATTGAATCATGAATCATGAATCATGAATCAAATCATGAATCATGAATCATGAATTGAATCATGAATCATGAATCAAATCATTAATCATGAATCATGAATCATGAATCGAATCATGAATCATGAATTAAATCATGAATCATGAATCGAATCATGAATCATGAATCATGAATCATGAATCATGAATCATGAATCAAATCATGAATCATGAATCATGAATCATTAATCATGAATTAAATCATGAATCATGAATCATGAATTGAATCATGAATCATGAATCATGAATTGAATCATGAATCATGAATCATGAATCATGAATCATGAATTGAATCATTAATCATGAATTGAATCATGATTCATGAATCATGAATCATGAATTGAATCATGAATCATGAATCATAAATCGAATCATGAATCATGAATTGAATCATGAATCATGAATCTTGAATCATGAATCATGAATTGAATCATGAATCATGAATTAAATCATGAATCATGAATCATGAATCATGAATCATGAATCATGAATTGAATCATAAATCATGAATCATGAATCGAATCATAAATCATGAATCATGAATCGAATCATGAATCATGAATCATGAATCAAATCATTAATCATGAATCATGAATTGAATCATAAATCATGAATCATGAATCGAATCGTAAATCATGAATCATGAATCGAATCATGAATCATGAATCATGAATCAAATCATTAATCATGAATCATGAATCGAATCATGAATCATGAATCATGAATTGAATCATGAATCATAAATCAAATCATTAATCATGAATCATGAATCATGAATCGAATCATGAATCATGAATCATGAATTAAATCATGAATCATGAACCATGAATCGAATCATGAATCATTAATCATGAATCATGAATCATGAATCAAATCATGAATCATGAATCATGAATCATTAATCATTAATCATGAATTAAATCATGAATCATGAATCATGAATTGAATCATGAATCATGAATCATTAATTGAATCATGAATCATGAATCGAATTATAAATCATGAATCATAAATCATAAATCATGAATCATGAATTGAATCATGAATCATGAATCAAATCATGAATCATGAATTGAATCATAAATTATGAATCATGAATCATGAATCGAATCATAAATCATGAATTATGAATTATGAATCATGAATTGAATCATGAATCATGAATTATGAATCATGAATTGAATCATGAATCATGAATCATGAATCATGAATCATGAATTGAATCATGAATCATGAATCGAATTATAAATCATGAATCATAAATCATAAATCATGAATCATGAATTGAATCATGAATCATGAATCAAATCATGAATCATGAATTGAATCATAAATTATGAATCATGAATCATGAATCGAATCATAAATCATGAATTATGAATCATGAATTGAATCATGAATCATGAATTATGAATCATGAATTGAATCATGAATCATGAATCATAAATCGAATCATGAATCATGAATTGAATCATGAATCATGAATCATGAATCATGAATCATGAATTGAATCATAAATCATGAATCATGAATCGAATCATAAATCATGATTCATGAATCATGAATCATGAATTGAATCATGAATCATGAATCATGAATTGAATCATGAATCATGAATCATGAATCGAATCATGAATCATGAATCATAAATTAAATCATGAATCATGAATCAGTAATCATGAATCATGAATCAGTAATCATGAATCATGAATCATGAATCGAATCATGAATCATGAATCATGAATCATGAATCATGAATCATTAATCATGAATTAAATCATGAATCATGAATTGAATCATGAATCATGAATCATTAATTGAATCATGAATTATGAATTCAATCATAAATCATGAATCATGAATCATGAATCATGAATCATTAATTGAATCATGAATCATGAATTGAATCATAAATCATGAATCATGAATTATGAATCATGAATTGAATCATGAATCATGAATCAAATCATGAATCATAAATCATGAATTAAATCATTAATCATGAATCATGAATCATGAATTTAATCATGAATCATGAATTGAATCTTGAATCATGAATCATGAATCATGAATCATGAATTGAATCATGAATCATGAATTGAATCATGAATCATGAATCAAGAATCATGAATTGAATCATGAATTGAATCAAGAATCATGAATCATGAATTGAATCATGAATCATGAATCAAGAATCATGAATTGAATCATGAATTGAATCAAGAATCATGAATCATGAATCATGAATTGAATCATGAATCATGAATCATGAATCATGAATCATGAATTGAAATATGAATCATGAATCATGAATCATGAATCATGAATTGAATCATGAATCATGAATCATAAATCAAATCATGA
>NW_027447394.1:0-32167 GCF_038048845.1 Mixophyes fleayi | reverse complement strand
TTTACACCCTGTACATCTATATATACATCTATTACACCCTGTACATATATATATACCTCTATTACACCCTGTACATCTATATATACCTCTATTACACCCTGTACATCTATATATACATCTATTACACCCTGTACATCTATATATATATATACCTCTATTACACCCTGTACATCTATATATACATCTATTACACCCTGTACATCTATATATATATATACATCTATTACACCCTGTACAACTATATATACCTCTATTACACCCTGTACATCTATATATACATCTATTACACCCTGTACATCTATATATACCTCTATTACACCCTGTACATCTATATATACATCTATTACACCCTGTACATCTATATATACCTCTATTACACCCTGTACATCTATATATACATCTATTACACCCTGTACATCTATATACACCTCTATTACACCCTGTACATCTATATATACCTCTATTACACCCTATACATCTATATATACCTCTATTACACCGTGTACATCTATATATACATCTATTACACCCTGTACATCTATATATACATCTATTACACCGTGTACATCTATATATACCTCTATTACACCCTGTACATCTATATATACCTCTATTACACCCTGTACATCTATATATACCTCTATTACACCCTGTACATCTATATATACCTCTATTACACCCTGTACATCTATATATACATCTATTACACCCTGTACATCTATATATACCTCTATTACACCCTGTACATCTATATATACCTCTATTACGCCCTGTACATCTATATATACATCTATTACACCCTGTACATCTATATATACATCTATTACACCCTGTACATCTATATATACATCTATTACACCCTGTACATCTATATATACATCTATTACACCCTGTACATCTATATATACATCTATTATACCCTGTACATCTATATATATATATACCTCTATTACACCCTGTACATCTATATATACATCTATTACACCGTGTACATCTATATATACATCTATTATACCCTGTACATCTATATATACATCTATTACACCCGTGTACATCTATATATATATATACCTCTATTACACCCTGTACATCTATATATACCTCTATTACACCCTGTACATCTATATATACCTTCTATTACAACCTGTACATCTATATATACCTCTATTACACCCTGTACATCTATATATACATCTATTACACCCTGTACATCTATATATACCTCTATTACACCCTGTACATCTATATATACCTCTATTACACCCTGTACATCTATATATACCTCTATTACACCCTGTACATCTATATATACCTCTATTACACCCTGTACATCTATATATACCTCTATTACACCCTGTACATCTATATATACATCTATTACACCCTGTACATCTATATATACCTCTATTACACCATGTACATCTATATATACATCTATTACACCCTGTACATCTATATATACATCTATTACACCCTGTACATATATATATACATCTATTACACCGTGTACATCTATATATATATACCTCTATTACACCCTGTACATCTATATATACCTCTATTACACCCTGTACATCTATATATACCTCTATTACACCCTGTACATCTATATATACCTCTATTACACCCTCTACATCTATATATACCTCTATTACACCCTGTACATCTATATATACATCTATTACACCCTGTACATCTATATATACATCTATTACATCCTGTACATATATATATATACCTCTATTACACCCTGTACATCTATATATACCTCTATTACACCCTGTACATCTATATATACATCTATTACACCCTGTACATCTATATATATATATACCTCTATTACACCCTGTACATCTATATATACATCTATTACACCCTGTACATCTATATATATATACATCTATTACACCCTGTACAACTATATATACCTCTATTACACCCTGTACATCTATATATACATCTATTACACCCTGTACATCTATATATACCTCTATTACACCCTGTACATCTATATATACCTCTATTACACCCTGTACATCTATATATACCTCTATTACACCCTGTACATCTATATATACATCTATTACACCCTGTACATCTATATACACCTCTATTACACCCTGTACATCTATATATACATCTATTACACCCTGTACATCTATATATACCTCTATTACACCCTATACATCTATATATACCTCTATTACACCGTGTACATCTATATATACATCTATTTTCACCCTGTACATCTATATATACATCTATTACACCGTGTACATCTATGTATACCTCTATTACACCCTGTACATCTATATATACCTCTATTACACCCTGTACATCTATATATACCTCTATTACACCCTGAACATCTATATATATATACCTCTATTACACCCTGTACATCTATATATATATATATATACCTCTATTACACCCTGTACATCTATATATACCTCTATTACACCCTGTACGTCTATATATACATCTATTACACCCTGTACATCTATATATACCTCTATTACACCCTGTACATATATATATATACCTCTATTACACCCTGTACATCTATATATACCTCTATTACACCCTGTACATCTATATATACCTCTATTACACCCTGTACATCTATATATACATCTATTACACCCTGTACATCTATATATACATCTATTACACCCTGTACATATATATATACCTCTATTACACCCTGTACATCTATATATACATCTATTACACCCTGTACATCTATATATACCTCTATTATACCCTGTACATATATATATACCTCTATTACACCCTGTACATCTATATATACCTCTATTACACCCTGTACATCTATATATACCTCTATTACACCCTGTACATCTATATATACATCTATTACACCCTGTACATCTATATATACATCTATTACACCCTGTACATCTATATATACCTCTATTACACCCTGTACATCTATATATACATCTATTACACCCTGTACATCTATATATATATATACCTCTATTACACCCTGTACATCTATATATACATCTATTACACCCTGTACATCTATATATATATACATCTATTACACCCTGTACAACTATATATACCTCTATTACACCCTGTACATCTATATATACATCTATTACACCCTGTACATCTATATATACCTCTATTACACCCTGTACATCTATATATACCTCTATTACACCCTGTACATCTATATATACCTCTATTACACCCTGTACATCTATATATACCTCTATTACACCCTGTACATCTATATATGTTCTATATATACATCTATTACACCCTGTACAATCTATATAACACCCTCTATTACACCCTGTACATCTATATATACATCTATTACACCCTGTACATCTATATATACCTCTATTACACCCTATACATCTATATATACCTCTATTACACCGTGTACATCTATATATACATCTATTACACCCTGTACATCTATATATACATCTATTACACCGTGTACATCTATATATACCTCTATTACACCCTGTACATCTATATATATACCTCTATTACACCCTGTACATCTATATATACCTCTATTACACCCTGTACATCTATATATACCTCTATTACACCCTGTACATCTATATATACCTCTATTACACCCTGTACATCTATATATACCTCTATTACACCCTGTACATCTATATATACCTCTATTACACCCTGTACATCTATATATACATCTATTACACCCTGTACATCTATATATACCTCTATTACACCCTGTACATCTATATATACCTCTATTACGCCCTGTACAATCTATATATACATCTATTACACCCTGTACATCTATATATACATCTATTACACGCTGTACATCTATATATACCTCTATTACACCCCTGTACATCTATATATACCTATATTACACCCTGTACATCTATATAT
Organism: Mixophyes fleayi; assembly: GCF_038048845.1. Lineage (NCBI taxonomy): Eukaryota > Metazoa > Chordata > Amphibia > Anura > Limnodynastidae > Mixophyes > Mixophyes fleayi. Next base: position 28,246 of record NW_027447394.1, on the reverse strand, counting down.
ACATCTATTACATCCTGTACATCTATATATATATATATACATCTATTACGCCCTGTACATCTATATATACCTCTATTACACCCTGTACATCTATATATACCTCTATTATACCCTGTACATCTATATATACCTCTATTACACCCTGTACATCTATATATACCTCTATTACACCCGTGTACATCTATATATACATCTATTATACCCTGTACATCTATATATACATCTATTAACACCCTGTACATCTATATACACCTCTATTACACCCTGTACATCTATATATACATCTATTACACCCTATACATCTATATATACCTCTATTACACCGTGTACATCTATATATACATCTATTACACCCTGTACATCTATATATACATCTATTACACCATGTACATCTATATATACCTCTATTACACCCTGTACATCTATATATACCTCTATTACACCCTGTACATCTATATATACCACTATTACACCCTGTACATCTATATATACCTCTATTACACCCTGTACATCTATATATACCTCTATTACACCCTGTACATCTATATATACCTCTATTACACCCTGTACATCTATATATACCTCTATTACACCCTGTACATCTATATATACCTCTATTACACCCTGTACATCTATATATACCTCTATTACACCCTGTACATCTATATATACCTCTATTACGCCCTGTACATCTATATATACATCTATTACACCCTGTACATCTATATATACATCTATTACACGCTGTACATCTATATATACCTCTATTACACCCTGTACATCTATATATACCTATATTACACCCCTGTACATCTATATATACATCTATTACATCCTGTACATCTATATATATATATATATACATCTATTACGCCCTGTACATCTATATATACCTCTATTACACCCTGTACATCTATATATACCTCTATTATACCCTGTACACTATATATACCTCTATTACACCCTGTACATATATATATACCTCTATTACACCGTGTACATCTATATATACATCTATTATACCCTGTACATCTATATATACAATCCATTACACCCTGTACATCTATATATACATCTATTACACCCTGTACATCTATATATATACATCTATTACACCGTGTACATCTATATATACATCTATTATACCCTGTACATCTATATATACATCTATTACACCCTGTACATCTATATATACCTCTATTACACCCTGTACATCTATATATACCTCTATTACACCCTGTACATCTATATATACCTCTATTACACCCTGTACATCTATATATACCTCTATTACACCCTGTACATCTATATATACCTCTATTACACCTGTACATCTATATATACCTCTATTACACCCTGTACATCTATATATACATCTATTACACCGTGTACATCTATATATACCTCTATTACACCCCTGTACATCTATATATACCTCTATTACACCCTGTACATCTATATATACCTCTATTACACCTTGTACATCTATATATACCTCTATTATACCCTGTACATCTATATATACCTCTATTACACCCTGTACATCTATATATACCTCTATTACACCCTGTACATCTATATATACATCTATTACACCTGTACATCTATATATACCTCTATTACACCCTGTACATCTATATATACCTCTATTACACCCTGTACATCTATATATACCTCTATTACACCCTGTACATCTATATATATACCTCTATTACACCCTGTACATCTATATATACATCTATTACACCCTGAACATCTATATATACCTCTATTACACCCTGTACATATATATATTATATATATACCTCTATTACACCCTGTACATCTATATATACCTCTATTACACCCTGTACATCTATATATACATCTATTACACCCTTTACATCTATATATATATATACCTCTATTACACCCTGTACATCTATATATACATCTATTACACCCTGTACATCTATATATATATATACATCTATTACACCCTGTACAACTATATATACCTCTATTACACCCTGTACATCTATATATACATCTATTACACCCTGTACATCTATATATAACCTCTATTACACCCTGTACATCTATATATACATCTATTACACCCTGTACATCTATATATACCTCTATTACACCCTGTACATCTATATATACATCTATTACACCCTGTACATCTATATATACCTCTATTATACCCTGTACATCTATATATACATCTATTACACCCTGTACATCTATATATACCTCTATTACACCCTGTACATCTATATATACATCTATTACACCCTGTACATCTATATATACATCTATTACACCCCTGTACATCTATATATACCTCTATTACACCCTGTACATCTATATATATATACCTCTATTACACCCTGTACATCTATATATACCTCTATTACACACTGTACATCTATATATACCTCTATTACACCCTGTACATCTATATATACCTCTATTACACCCTGTACATCTATATATACATCTATTACACCCTGTACATCTATATATACATCTATTACACCCTGTACATCTATATATACCTCTATTACGCCCTGTACATCTATATATACATCTATTACACCCTGTACATCTATATATACATCTATTACACGCTGTACATCTATATATACCTCTATTACACCCTGTACATCTATATATACCTCTATTACACCCTGTACATCTATATATACATCTATTACACCCTGTACATCTATATATACCTATATTACACCCTGTACATCTATATATACCTCTATTACACCCTGTACATCTATATATACCTCTATTATACCCTGTACATCTATATATACCTCTATTACACCCTGTACATCTATATATACCTCTATTACACCCTGTACATCTATATATACATCTATTACACCCTGTACATCTATATATACATCTATTATACCCTGTACATCTATATATATATACCTCTATTACACCCTGTACATCTATATATACCTCTATTACACCCTGTACATCTATATATACATCTATTACACCCTGTACATCTATATATACATCTATTACACCCTGTACATCTATATATACCTCTATTACACCCTGTACATCTATATATATATACCTCTATTACACCCTGTACATCTATATATACCCTCTATTACACACTGTACATCTATATATACCTCTATTACAACCCTGTACATCTATATATACCTCTATTACACCCTGGTACATCTATATATACATCTATTACACCCTGTACATTTATATATACATCTATTACACCCTGTACATCTATATATACCTCTATTACGCCCTGTACATCTATATATACATCTATTACACCCTGTACATCTATATATACATCTATTACACGCTGTACATCTATATATACCTCTATTACACCCTGTACATCTATATATACCTCTATTACACCCTGTACATCTATATATACATCTATTACACCCTGTACATCTATATATACCTATATTACACCCTGTACATCTATATATACCTCTATTACACCCCTGTACATCTATATATACCTCTATTATACCCTGTACATCTATATATACCTCTATTACACCCTGTACATCTATATATACCTCTATTACACCCTGTACATCTATATATACATCTATTACACCCTGTACATCTATATATACATCTATTATACCCTGTACATCTATATATATATATTACCTCTATTACACCCTGTACATCTATATATACCTCTATTACACCCTGTACATCTATATATACATCTATTACACCCTGTACATCTATATATACATCTATTACACCCTGTACATCTATATATACCTCTATTACACCCTGTACATCTATATATATATACCTCTATTACACCCTGTACATCTATATATACCTCTATTACACACTGTACATCTATATATACCTCTATTACACCCTGTACATCTATATATACCTCTATTACACCCTGTACATCTATATATACATCTATTACACCCTGTACATCTATATATACATCTATTACACCCTGTACATCTATATATACCTCTATTACGCCCTGTACATCTATATATACATCTATTACACCCTGTACATCTATATATACATCTATTACACGCTGTACATCTATATATACCTCTATTACACCCTGTCTAACATCTATATATACCTCTATTACACCCTGTACATCTATATATACATCTATTACACCCTGTACATCTATATATATAACCTATATTACACCCTGTACATCTATATATACCTCTATTACACCCTGTACATCTATATATACCTCTATTATACCCTGTACATCTATATATACCTCTATTACACCCTGTACATCTATATATACCTCTATTACACCCTGTACATCTATATATACATCTATTACACCCTGTACATCCTATACATACATCTATTACACCCTGTACATCTATATATACATCTATTATACCCTGTACATCTATATATATATATACCTCTATTACACCCTGTACATCTATATATACATCTATTACACCGTGTACATCTATATATACATCTATTATACCCTGTACATCTATATATACATCTATTATACCCTGTAAATCTATATATATATATACCTCTTTTACACCCTGTACATCTATATATACCTCTATTACACCCTGTACATCTATATATACCTCTATTACAACCTGTACATCTATATATACCTCTATTACACCCTGTACATCTATATATACATCTATTACACCCTGTACATCTATATATACCTCTATTACACCCTGTACATCTATATATACCTCTATTACACCCTGTACATCTATATATACCTCTATTACACCCTGTACATCTATATATACATCTATTACACCCTGTACATCTATATATACCTCTATTACACCCTGTACATCTATATATACATCTATCACACCCTGTACATCTATATATACATCTATTACACCCTGTACATATATATATACATCTATTACACCGTGTACATCTATATATATATATATACCTCTATTACACCCTGTACATCTATATATACATCTATTACACCCTGTACATCTATATATACCTCTATTACACCCTGTACATCTATATATACCTCTATTACACCCTGTACATCTATATATACCTCTATTACACCCTGTACATCTATATATACCTCTATTACACCCTGTACATCTATATATACCTCTATTACACCCTGTACATCTATATATACATCTATTACACCCTGTACATCTATATATATATCTATTACACCCTGTACATATATATATACATCTATTACACCGTGTACATCTATATATATATATATATACCTCTATTACACCCTGTACATCTATATATACCTCTATTACACCCTGTACATATATATATATATATACATCTATTACACCCTGTACAACTATATATACCTCTATTACACCCTGTACATCTATATATACATCTATTACACCCTGTACATATGTATATACATCTATTACACCGTGTACATCTATATATATATATACCTCTATTACACCCTGTACATCTATATATACCTCTATTACACCCTGTACATCTATATATACATCTATTACACCCTGTACAACTATATATACCTCTATTACACCCTGTACATCTATATATACATCTATTAAACCCTGTACATCTATATATACCTCTATTACACCCTGTACATCTATATATACATCTATTACACCCTGTACATCTATATATACCTCTATTACACCCTGTACATCTATATATACATCTATTACACCCCTGTACATCTATATACACCTCTATTACACCCTGTACATCTATATATACATCTATTACACCCTGTACATCTATATATACCTCTATTACACCCTATACATCTATATATACCTCTATTACACCGTGTACATCTATATATACATCTATTACACCCTGTACATCTATATATACATCTATTACACCGTGTACATCTATATATACCTCTATTACACCCTGTACATCTATATATACCTCTATTACAACCCTGTACATCTATATATACCTCTATTACACCCTGTACATCTATATATACATCTATTACACCCTGTACATCTATATATATATATACCTCTATTACACCCTGTACATCTATATATACATCTATTACACCCTGTACATCTCTATATATATATATACATCTATTACACCCTGTACAACTATATATACCTCTATTACACCCTGTACATCTATATATACATCTATTACACCCTGTACATCTATATATACCTCTATTACACCCTGTACATCTATATATACATCTATTACACCCCTGTACATCTATATATACCTCTATTACACCCTGTACATCTATATATACATCTATTACACCCTGTACATCTATATACACCTCTATTAACACCCTGTACATCTATATATACATCTATTACACCCTATACATCTATATATACCTCTATTACACCCTATACATCTATATATACCTCTATTACACCGTGTACATCTATATATACATCTATTACACCCTGTACATCTATATATACAATCTATTACACTGTGTACATCTATATATACCTCTATTACACCCTGTACATCTATATATACCTCTATTACACCCTGTACATCTATATATACCTCTATTACACCCTGTACATCTATATATATATACCTCTATTACACCCTGTACATCTATATATACATCTATTACACCCTGTACATCTATATATACCTCTATTACACCCTGTACATCTATATATACCTCTATTACACCCTGTACATCTATATATACCTCTATTACACCCTGTACATCTATATATACCTCTATTACACCCTGTACATCTATATATACCTCTATTACACCCTGTACATCTATATATACCTCTATTACACCCTTTACATCTATATATACCTCTATTACGCCCTGTACATCTATATATACCTCTATTACGCCCTGTACATCTATATATACATCTATTACACCCTGTACATCTATATATACATCTATTACACGCTGTACATCTATATATACCTCTATTACACCCTTACCTCTATTACACCCTGTACATCTATATATACATCTATTACACCCTGTACATCTATATATACCTATATTACACCCTGTACATCTATATATACATCTATTACACCCTGTACATCTATATATATATATATACATCTATTACACCCTGTACATCTATATATACCTCTATTACACCCTGTACATCTATATATACTCTATTATACCTGTACATCTATATATACCTCTATTACACCCTGTACATCTATATATACCTCTATTACACCGTGTACATCTATATATACATCTATTATACCCCTGTACATCTATATATACATCCATTACACCCTGTACATCTATATATACATCTATTACACCTGTACATCTATATATACCTCTATTACACCCTGTACATCTATATATACATCTATTACACCCTGTACATCTATATATACCTCTATTACACCCTGTACATCTATATATACATCTATTACACCCTGTACATCTATATACACCTCTATTACACCCTGTACATCTATATATACCTCTGTTACACCCTATACATCTATATATACCTCTATTACACCGTGTACATCTATATATACCTCTATTACACCCTGTACATCTATATATACATCTATTACACCCTGTACATCTATATACACCTCTATTACACCCTGTACATCTATATATACATCTATTACACCCCGTACATCTATATATACATCTATTACACCCTGTACATCTATATATACCTCTATTACACCCTGTACATCTATATATATATACCTCTATTACACCCTGTACATCTATATATACCTCTATTACACCCTGTACATCTATATATACCTCTATTACACCCTGTACATCTATATATACCTCTATTACACCCTGTACATCTATATATACCTCTATTACACCCTGTACATCTATATATACCTCTATTACACCCTGTACATCTATATATACATCTATTACACCCTGTACATCTATATATACATCTATTACACCCTGTACATCTATATATACCTCTATTACACCCTGTACATATATATATATACCTCTATTACACCCTGTACATCTATATATACTTCTATTACACCCTGTACATCTATATATACATCTATTACACCCTGTACATATATATATATACCTCTATTACACCTGTACATCTATATATACCTCTATTACACCCTGTACATCTATATATACATCTATTACACCCTGTACATCTATATATATATATATATATACCTCTATTACACCCTGTACATCTATATATACATCTATTACGCCCTGTACATCTATATATACATCTATTACACCCTGTACATCTATATATACCTCTATTACACGCTGTACATCTATATATACCTCTATTACACCCTGTACATCTATATTGTCACTCACCGGACTGTGAGTGCTTCTTCCCGGACATTTAGGAACCGTGGCCGTCCTCCATCCTGAGGGACTGCGCATGCGCAGCCCTTTCTATACCTCCAGTGTATGTTCCTTTAACTTAATTGGCAGATCAGGCAACCTCCCTATATTAAGCACCTGTGGTCATCACCACATTGCCTGATCTTGGAGTCTCATTCATGAGTCTCTGAAGGTGTTCCTGTGTTTCCTTGTTTATTCAGCCCTGCTGATTCCTGTGGTTTCCAAACCACTTCTACCTCTGTGGTTTCCAAACCACTTCTACTACTGTGGTTCCCATACCACTTCTACCATCTACTGAATCATCGTGACTGTGAGCTGATTCCTATCCGCTGCCTCCGTGCACTACAGTCTTCTAATCACTTCAACTCTACCATGTATCATTGGGACTGTTAGCTGATGCCTATCCGCTGCCTCCGTGCATTACAGGCTTCAACCACATCCACTCAACCTGTTCATGATTGTGACTGCCAGCTGATTCCTATCCGCTGCCTCCGTGCACTACAGTCTTCAACCTGCAACTCGTCTGTGTTTCATCATCGTGACTGCTAGCTGATTCCTATCCGCTGCCTCCGTGCACTACAGTCTTCAACCTGCAACCCGTCTGTGTTTCATCGTGACTGTTTGGCTGATTCCTATCCGCTGCCTCTGTGCGCTTCAGTCTTCAGTCCTTGTCAACGCTTCCGTGTTTCCTTGAGTCTGCCTCCACTATTGCTACCCGCTATTCTCCGTGATCAACAGTGCCTGTTCAACTCTGCTCTCCCGTGTCCCATCGTTACTGCACCTGCTGGTTGCTATTGGCTACCTCCGTGTTCCCGCAGAGACCCGCTGCTGCTACTCCTCAGCACTACTCATCCATCTACTGCTGATCCGCTCTCCACGCTTTCCTGTGTTCCCTGCTGGTCTACCTTCCCGTGCGCTGCACCTACTAGACCAGCCGCTTCACCCATCCAGGGACTTCGCATCCTGCCGGCCTCCTGCCGTTCAGGTATCTCTGCACTCCTGTCTGACTGCCTCCTGAACCACGGTATGCATACTTCTCATTGACTGTGCTGTGTATTGCATACCTTGCTGGACTGTGTTGGTTCTCCTCTGGAGTGTGCTATCCGCTGAGTCTATTGCCATCATTGACTGTGTTATCTTATGCTGGGACTACTTCAAGAGACTTTCTATATTGGCAGTATTGTTCAGTCATTTATACATTTATATTGTGCATATTACTGTGGATCAAAGTCAAGGTGCCCGTGTATATATTGTGTTGCAGTCTCTCCCCGTGCACCTCCTCACATATATATTCAGTAGTACAACTTGCTAGTGGCAGACCACTGACTCCTGTTTACAGTTTCACCTGTTCCAGTGTCCTCTCACATAGCAGTGGTACAACTTGCTAACGCAGACCACTGACTCCCCGGATGTCTCCACTTGGATTCCATTCCTTCACTCAGACAGCGGTACAACTTGCTATCCGCAGACCGCTGACTCTCATCACCTCCTCGTTTCTGTTGGACATTCCTCCTCACTATAGCAGTGGTACAACTTGCTACCGCAGACCACTGACTACCTTCACGTGTCCTTTGTCCATACAGTTCCTCGTGTATTACTACCTCCATATTGCCAGTGCTGCTAGTCATAGACTTTCCTGAGCATCTCATCATCTGCTATTTCCTGTTCCGTGATCACCCTGCTACCAGAGTACCATATTACCACCTATACTGCTCTGGTAAGCCTATCACCTGGTGATCCCTGGGTAAAGACTCCTAGTGCCCGTGACAGTAAGATCAGGCCATGACAGACCCAGATACGGAACCTACTGCTAAAGAGATGCTGCAGCATCTGGTCAGTCGTGTGGAGCAACAGGATGCTCGCCAACAGCTGTTACTTCAATGTTACCAATCGTTAACCTCCCAAGGAACATCTGGACAGACTGTTACAGCTAGTATTGAAGCTCCTGTGCTTTCCTCCGTTTCCCCAGTGCCATCCCAGGTGTCTACAGCTCCTACGCTTCACCTGCCTACTCCGTCAAAATATGACGGGGACCCCAAAACTTGTAGAGGTTTCCTTAACCAATGTTCAGTCCATTTTGAACTCCAACCTCAAAATTTTTCTACCCATCGTTCCAGAGTGGCCTATCTTATCTCATTGTTTTCTGGACAAGCCCTGGCTTGGGCCTCCCCTCTGTGGGAAAGAAACGATCCAATTCTACAAGATAGTGCCAAATTCATTTCCACGTTCCGAAGTGTGTTCGATGAACCAGGTCGTGTGACCTCCGCTGCTTCCAGCATTCTTCGTTTGCGACAAGGCTCCCATACAGTAGGACAGTATGTCATTCAATTTAGGATCTTAGCCTCTGAACTTCAGTGGAACACTGAAGCATTAGTTGCCGCCTTCTGGCAGGGGCTCTCCGATAAAATTAAAGATGCACTGACTACCCAAGAGCTTCCTTCGTCACTAGAAGATTTGATCTCTCTTTGCCATCGTGTAGACATGAGATTTCGTGAAAGAGAATCTGAGAAAACAACTTCTGCTAAAGCACCTCTTCGTTTAAACCCTCAATTTCGTCCAGTTTCACCTTCTGTGATTCCCATGGAGATAGGACGTTCCAAATTATCTTTAGAAGAGAGGAAACGAAGAGTAAAGAATAGACTCTGTATCTATTGTGCTGATTCCACACATATGCTCAGTTCTTGCCCTAAGAAATCGGGAAATGCCAGGCCCTAACTAGTTCTGGAGAGGTGAAGTTAGGGTCCCTGGAGTCCTCTCCATTGTCTATGAAATCTAAAGTCTGCGCTTTCGATGTTACGATTTCCTTTGCTACTAAATCCTTTGAGTCACAGGCATTGATTGATTCCGGAGCAGCAGGAAATTTCATTTCTAAATCACTAGTGAATCAATGGTCCCTACCAGTGATCACTTTAAAAACACCCATTACGGTGACGGCTATAGATGGATCACGTCTCATCAATGGTCTCATCACCCAGAGTACGTCTCCAGTAACCCTTCAGATTGGTGTACTACACCATGAAGAAATTTCGTTTTTAATTCTTCCTGTTACGACAAGTCCGATTGTCTTAGGCCTTCCATGGCTTCAATATCACTCTCCCCAGATTGACTGGCGCACCCCTCAAGTTACGTCTTGGGGGCCTGAATGTCACCATCGTTGTCTCTCTCAAGTTATTCCTCTTAAAGTACAGCAATCTTCCATCTCATCTTCCTCCCCGGGACTCCCTCCTCAGTATGCTTCATTTGCCGATGTGTTTGATAAAGCTCAGTCTGAACGTCTTCCTCCTCATCGTTCTTGGGATTGTCCGATCGACCTTCTACCTGGCAAGACTCCTCCCAGGGGTCGGGTCTATCCTCTCTCGTTACCTGAAACTCAAGCCACATCTGAGTACATACAGGAGAATCTCCAGCGTGGGTTCATTCGACCTTCCACCTCTCCCGCTGGAGCTGGGTTCTTCTTCGTCAAAAAGAAGGATGGATCATTACGCCCTTGTATAGATTTTCGTGGACTCAACGCCATTACTATCAAGAATCGGTATCCCATTCCGCTGATCACTGAGCTATTTGATCGCATCAAGGGAGCTCGGATATTTACTAAGTTGGATCTTCGTGGTGCCTACAATTTAATTAGAATCCGTTCCGGTGACGAATGGAAGACCGCGTTTAACACCAGAGATGGGCATTACGAATATTTAGTAATGCCCTTCGGGCTGTGTAATGCCCCCGCGGTTTTCCAGGGTTTCATCAATGAGATCTTTCGGGACTTATTATATGTATGTGTCGTTGTCTACCTGGACGACATATTGATCTTCTCACAGGACCTGCCTTCTCATCACCAACATGTGGCAGAGGTCCTCTCCAGACTACGGAAAAAACTCATTGTTCTGTAAATTGGAAAAATGTTCATTCGAGTTACCCCAGATTCCATTCTTGGGGTATATAGTTTCCGGAGTTGGCCTGAAGATGGATCCAGACAAAGTAAATGCTGTACTACATTGGCCTCAGCCAACTACTCTTCGTGCCATCCAGCGTTTTTTAGGTTTTGCCAATTACTATAGACGCTTCATTCAAGACTTCTCATCCATTGCATCTCCCATTGTGGCCTTAACTCGGAAAGGGGCTAATACTAAGCAATGGTCATCTGAGGCTCTCCAAGCCTTTCAAATCCTCAAAGAGTCCTTCTCGTCTGCTCCCATTCTGCGACAACCTGATGTGACACTCCCCTTCTTCCTAGAAGTAGATGCCTCTAATGTGGGCTTAGGAGCTATTCTCTCCCAACGCTCGGAGCAACAAAAATTACATCCTTGTGCCTTCTACTCTCGGGGTCTTCTGCCCGCAGAGAAAAACTATACTATCGGGGACAAGGAGTTGCTGGCCATCAAAGCTGCATTAGAGGAATGGAGATACTTGTTGGAAGGAGCTCGCCATCCGGTGACGATCTTCACGGATCATAAGAACTTGTCATATTTGCAATCTGCTCAATGCTTGAACCCTCGTCAAGCAAGATGGTCTCTTTTCTTTTCCCGTTTTGAATTAATTATAACCTTCAAACCAGCTGCTAAGAACAAGAAAGCTGACGCTCTATCTCGAGCTTTTGTGACGTCCTCTGATGTAGAAGAGGTTCCCAACCATGCTATTCTAGACCCCAAATGTATTTCTCTGGCTGCTTCATCCACCAAAATGCTACCATTTGGGAAGACCCTCGTGCCTCCTACTCTGAGGAGGAAAATCCTTTCGTGGTTCCATGCCTCTCGTTTTTCTGGACACGCCGGTGAACATAAGACCTTTGAGATTCTCTCTCGTAGTTACTGGTGGCCTTCAATGAGGAGAGACGTCAAAGAGTTTATTGCTTCCTGTGATTTATGTTCTCAGTTCAAATCCTCCCGCAGAACTCCAGCAGGGTTGCTGCGACCACTACCCATTCCGTCCAAGCCTTGGACCCATATTAGTATGGATTTCGTTACTGATTTGCCACCAAGTAAGAATCACAATACTATTTGGGTAGTGGTAGACAGATTTTCGAAGATGGCTCATTTCGTCCCTCTGTCCGGTTTACCTTCCTCGTCTACTCTGGCTGAACATTTCATTAAAGAAATCTTCCGCATCCATGGATGTCCGTCTGAGATTGTGTCAGATAGAGGAGTACAATTCGTTTCCAGATTCTGGCGGGCCCTTTGTAAAACCTTGGGCATACGATTAGCACTCTCATCGTCTTACCATCCGCAATCTAACGGACAAACGGAACGAGTCAATCAAGATCTTGAGACTTTTATTAGGATGTTCTCTTCAGCCAACCAAGACAACTGGGTAGAATTGCTCCCTTGGGCTGAATTCGCCCATAACAACATGTACCATGAGTCATCATCCAAAACTCCATTCTTTGTGGTCTACGGTCACCATCCGTCTTTTCCGGAATTTCCTGCCCTCCCGCCCACCCAAGTTCCTGCTGTGGAGACTGCTTGTCAGACCTTCAAAAATATCTGGTCTCAGGTCAAAACCTGTTTAAAGAAGACATCTAACAAATATAAGTCTTTCGCAGATAAGAAGAGGCGGGCTATTCCACCACTAAAAATTGGAGATCGTGTCTGGTTATCTACCAAAAATATTCGTTTGAAGGTTCCATCTATGAAATTCGCCCCTCGTTTTATTGGTCCATATAGGATCATTCAAGTTATCAATCCAGTATGTGTTAAACTTCTTCTTCCTAAGAATCTTCGGATCTCCAATGCCTTCCATGTGTCCTTGCTCAAACCTCTCATCATCAACCGTTTCTCGACTCCTTCCTCAGCACCGCAGCCAGTTCAAGTTCATCAGGAGGAGGATTTCGAGATTACTGAGGTATTGGATGCAAAAATTTCGCGAGGAGTCCTCCGTTTCCTCGTTCATTGGAAGGGCTTTGGTCCTGAGGAGCGTTCATGGATCAAAGCTGAAGATCTTAATGCTCCTGCCCTTCTGAAGAAGTTTTATTCCAAAAATCCGGACAAGCCCGGTTCCAGGCGTTCTGTGCCCACCTTTAAAAGGGGGGGTACTGTCACTCACCGGACTGTGAGTGCTTCTTCCCGGAAATTTAGGAACCGTGGCCGTCCTCCATCCTGAGGGACTGCGCATGCGCAGCCCTTTCTATACCTCCAGTGTATGTTCCTTTAACTTAATTGGCAGATCAGGCAACCTCCCTATATTAAGCACCTGTGGTCATCACCACATTGCCTGATCTTGGAGTCTCATTCCCCATGAGTCTCTGAAGGTGTTCCTGTGTTTCCTTGTTTATTCAGCCCTGCTGATTCCTGTGGTTTCCAAACCACTTCTACCTCTGTGGTTTCCAAACCACTTCTACTACTGTGGTTCCCATACCACTTCTACCATCTACTGAATCATCGTGACTGTGAGCTGATTCCTATCCGCTGCCTCCGTGCACTACAGTCTTCTAATCACTTCAACTCTACCATGTATCATTGGGACTGTTAGCTGATGCCTATCCGCTGCCTCCGTGCATTACAGGCTTCAACCACATCCACTCACCTGTTCATGATTGTGACTGCCAGCTGATTCCTATCCGCTGCCTCCGTGCACTACAGTCTTCAACCTGCAACTCGTCTGTGTTTCATCATCGTGACTGCTAGCTGATTCCTATCCGCTGCCTCCGTGCACTACAGTCTTCAACCTGCAACCCGTCTGTGTTTCATCGTGACTGTTTGGCTGATTCCTATCCGCTGCCTCTGTGCGCTTCAGTCTTCAGTCCTTGTCAACGCTTCCGTGTTTCCTTGAGTCTGCCTCCACTATTGCTACCCGCTATTCTCCGTGATCAACAGTGCCTGTTCAACTCTGCTCTCCCGTGTCCCATCGTTACTGCACCTGCTGGTTGCTATTGGCTACCTCCGTGTTCCCGCAGAGACCCGCTGCTGCTACTCCTCAGCACTACTCATCCATCTACTGCTGATCCGCTCTCCACGCTTTCCTGTGTTCCCTGCTGGTCTACCTTCCCGTGCGCTGCACCTACTAGACCACCGCTTCACCCATCCAGGGACTTCGCATCCTGCCGGCCTCCTGCCGTTCAGGTATCTCTGCACTCCTGTCTGACTGCCTCCTGAACCACGGTATGCATACTTCTCATTGACTGTGCTGTGTATTGCATACCTTGCTGGACTGTGTTGGTTCTCCTCTGGAGTGTGCTATCCGCTGAGTCTATTGCCATCATTGACTGTGTTATCTTATGCTGGACTACTTCAAGAGACTTTCTATATTGGCAGTATTGTTCAGTCATTTATACATTTATATTGTGCATATTACTGTGGATCAAAGTCAAGGTGCCCGTGTATATATTGTGTTGCAGTCTCTCCCCGTGCACCTCCTCACATATATATTCAGTAGTACAACTTGCTAGTGGCAGACCACTGACTCCTGTTTACAGTTTCACCTGTTCCAGTGTCCTCTCACATAGCAGTGGTACAACTTGCTAACGCAGACCACTGACTCCCCGGATGTCTCCACTTGGATTCCATTCCTTCACTCAGACAGCGGTACAACTTGCTATCCGCAGACCGCTGACTCTCATCACCTCCTCGTTTCTGTTGGACATTCCTCCTCACTATAGCAGTGGTACAACTTGCTACCGCAGACCACTGACTACCTTCACGTGTCCTTTGTCCATACAGTTCCTCGTGTATTACTACCTCCATATTGCCAGTGCTGCTAGTCATAGACTTTCCTGAGCATCTCATCATCTGCTATTTCCTGTTCCGTGATCACCCTGCTACCAGAGTACCATATTACCACCTATACTGCTCTGGTAAGCCTATCACCTGGTGATCCCTGGGTAAAGACTCCTAGTGCCCGTGACATATATTTACCTCTATTACACCCTGTACATCTATATATACATCTATTACACCCTGTACATCTATATATACCTATATTACACCCTGTACATCTATATATACATCTATTACACCCTGTACATCTATATATATATACATCTATTACACCCTGTACATCTATATATACCTCTATTACACCCTGTACATCTATATATACCTCTATTATACCCTGTACATCTATATATACCTCTATTACACCCTGTACATCTATATATACCTCTATTACACCGTGTACATCTATATATACATCTATTATACCCTGTACATCTATATATACATCCATTACACCCTGTACATCTATATATACCTCTATTACACCCTGTACATCTATATATACATCTATTACACTGTGTACATCTATATATACATCTATTACACCCTGTACATCTATATATACACCTCTATTACACCGTGTACATCTAAATATACCTCTATTACACCGTGTACATCTATATATACCTCTATTACACCCTGTACATCTATATATACCTCTATTACACCCTGTACATCTATATATACATCTATTCCACCCTGTACATCTATATATACCTCTATTCCACCCTGTACATCTATATATACATCTATTACACCCTGTACATCTATATATACCTATATTACACCCTGTACATCTATATATACATCTATTACACCCTGTACATCTATATATATATATATATACATCTATTACACCTGTACATCTATATATACCTCTATTACACCCTGTACATCTATATATACCTCTATTATACCCTGTACATCTATATATACCTCTATTACACCCTGTACATCTATATATACCTCTATTACACCGTGTACATCTATATATACATCTATTATACCCTGTACATCTATATATACATCCATTACACCCGTACATCTATATATACATCTATTACACCCTGTACATCTATATATACCTCTATTACACCCTGTACATCTATATATTACATCTATTACACCCTGTACATCTATATATACCTCTATTACACCCTGTACATCTATATATACCATCTATTACACCCTGTACATCTATATACACCTCTATTACACCCTGTACATCTATATATACATCTATTACACCCTGTACATCTATATATACCTCTATTACACCCTATACATCTATATATACCTCTATTACACCGTGTACATCTATATATACCTCTATTACACCCTGTACATCTATATATACATCTATTACACCCTGTACATCTATATACACCTCTATTACACCCTGTACATCTATATATACATCTATTACACCCTGTACATCTATATATACCTCTATTACACCCTATACATCTATATATACCTCTATTACACCGTGTACATCTATATATACCTCTATTACACCCTGTACATCTATATATATATACCTCTATTACACCCTGTACATCTATATATACCTCTATTACACCCTGTACATCTATATATACCTCTATTACACCCTGTACATCTATATATACCTCTATTACACCCTGTACATCTATATATACCTCTATTACACCCTGTACATCTATATATACCTCTATTACACCCTGTACATCTATATATACATCTATTACACCTGTACATCTATATACCTCTATTACACCCTGTACATCTATATATACATCTATTACACCCTGTACATCTATATACACTCTATTACACCCTGTACATCTATATATACATCTATTACACCCTGTACATCTATATATACCTCTATACACCCTATACATCTATATATACCTCTATTACACCGTGTACATCTATATATACCTCTATTACACCCTGTACATCTATATATACATCTATTACACCCTGTACATCTATATACACCTCTATTACACCCTGTACATCTATATATACATCTATTACACCCCGTACATCTATGATATACATCTATTACACCCTGTACATCTATATATACCTCTATTACACCCTGTACATCTATATATATATACCTCTATTACACCCTGTACATCTATATATACCTCATTACACCCTGTACATCTATATATACCTCTATTACACCCTGTACATCTATATATACCTCTATTACACCCTGTACATCTATATATACCTCTATTACACCCTGTACATCTATATATACCTCTATTACACCGTGTACATCTATATATACATCTATTATACCCTGTACATCTATATATACATCCATTACACCCTGTACATCTATATATACATCTATTACACCCTGTACATCTATATATACCTCTATTACACCCTGTACATCTATATATACATCTATTACACCCTGTACATCTATATATACCTCTATTACACCCTGTACATCTATATATACATCTATTACACCCTGTACATCTATATACACCTCTATTACACCCTGTACATCTATATATACATCTATTACACCCTGTACATCTATATATACCTCTATTACACCCTATACATCTATATATACCTCTATTACACCGTGTACATCTATATATACCTCTATTACACCCTGTACATCTATATATACATCTATTACACCCTGTACATCTATATACACCTCTATTACACCCTGTACATCTATATATACATCTATTACACCCGTACATCTATATATACGTCTATTACACCCTGTACATCTATATATACCTCTATTACACCCTGTACATCTATATATATATACCTCTATTACACCCTGTACATCTATATATATCTCTATTACACCCTGTACATCTATATATACCTCTATTACACCCTGTACATCTATATATACCTCTATTACACCCTGTACATCTATATATACCTCTATTACACCCTGTACATCTATATATACCTCTATTACACCCTGTACATCTATATATACATCTATTACACCCTGTACATCTATATATACATCTATTACACCCTGTACATCTATATATACCTCTATTACACCCTGTACATATATATATATACCTCTATTACACCCTGTACATCTATATATACTTCTATTACACCCTGTACATTCTATATATACATCTATTACACCCTGTACATATATATAGTACCTCTATTACACCCTGTACATCTATATATACCTCTATTACACCCTGTACATCTATATATACATCTATTACACCCTGTACATCTATATATATATATATATACCTCTATTACACCCTGTACATCTATATATACATCTATTACGCCCTGTACATCTATATATACATCTATTACACCCTGTACATCTATATATACCTCTATTACACGCTGTACATCTATATATACCTCTATTACACCCTGTACATCTATATATACCTCTATTACACCCTGTACATCTATATATACATCTATTACACCCTGTACATCTATATATACCTATATTACACCCTGTACATCTATATATACATCTATTACACCCTGTACATCTATATATATATACATCTATTACACCCTGTACATCTATATATACTCTATTACACCCTGTACATCTATATATACCTCTATTATACCCTGTACATCTATATATACCTCTATTACACCCTGTACATCTATATATACCTCTATTACACCGTGTACATCTATATATACATCTATTATACCCTGTACATCTATATATACATCCATTACACCCTGTACATCTATATATACCTCTATTACACCCTGTACATCTATATATACATCTATTACACTGTGTACATCTATATATACATCTATTACACCCTGTACATCTATATATACACCTCTATTACACCGTGTACATCTAAATATACCTCTATTACACCGTGTACATCTATATATACCTCTATTACACCCTGTACATCTATATATACCTCTATTACACCCTGTACATCTATATATACATCTATTCCACCCTGTACATCTATATATACCTCTATTCCACCCTGTACATCTATATATACCTCTATTACACCCTGTACATCTATATATACCTCTATTACACCCTGTACATCTATATATACATCTATTACACCGTTGTCATCTATATATACCTCTATTACACCCTGTACATCTATATATACATCTATTACACCGTGTACATCTATATATACATCTATTACACCCTGTACATCTATATATACCTCTATTATACCCTGTACATCTATATATACATCTATTACACCCTGTACATCTATATATACATCTATTACACCGTGTACATCTATATATATATATACATCTATTACACCCTGTACATCTATATATACCTCTATTATACCCTGTAACATCTATATATACATCTATTACACCCTGTACATCTATATATACCTCTATTACACCCTGTACATCTATATATACCTCTATTACACCCTGTACATCTATATATATATATATACATCTATTACACCCTGTACATCTATATATACCTCTATTATACCCTGTACATCTATATATACCTCTATTATACCTGTACATCTATATATACATCTATTACATCCTGTACATCTATATATACATCTATTACACTGTGTACATCTATATATACATCTATTACACCGTGTACATCTATATATACCTCTATTACACCCTGTACATCTATATATACCTCTATTACACCCTGTACATCTATATATATACATCTATTACACCCTGTACTTTTATATATATACATCTATTACACCGTGTACATCTATATATACCTCTATTACACCCTGTACATCTATATATACATCTATTACACCCTGTACATCTATATATACCTCTAATACACCCTGTACATCTATATATACCTCTATTACACCCTGTACATCTATATATACATCTATTACAACCTATACATCTACATATACCTCTATTACACCCTGTACATCTACATATACATCTATTACACCCTGTACATCTATATATACCTCTATTACACCCTGTACATCTATATTTACCTCTATTACACCCTGTACATCTATATATACCTCTATTACACCCTGTACATCTATATATACATCTATTACACCCTGTACATCTATATATATATATACATCTATTACACCCTGTACATCTATATATACATCTATTACACCCTGTACATCTATATATACATCTATTACACCCTGTATATCTATATATACCTCTATTATACCTGTAAATCTATATATACATCTATTACACCCTGTACATCTATATATACATCTATTACACCGTGTACATCTATATATCTCTATTACACCCTGTACATCTATATATACCTCTATTACACCCTGTACATCTATATATACATCTATTACCACCTGTACATCTATATACACCTCTATTACACCCTGTACATCTATATATACATCTATTACACCCTGTACATCTATATATACCTCTATTACACCCTATACATCTATATATACCTCTATTACACCGTGTACATCTATATATACATCTATTACACCCTGTACATCTATATATACATCTATTACACTGTGTACATCTATATATACCTCTATTACACCCTGTACATCTATATATACCTCTATTACACCCTGTACATCTATATATACCTCTATTACACCCTGTACATCTATATATATATACCTCTATTACACCCTGTACATCTATATATACATCTATTACACCTGTACATCTATATATACCTCTATTACACCCTGTACATCTATATATACCTCTATTACACCCTGTACATCTATATATACCTCTATTACACCCTGTACATCTATATATACCTCTATTACACCCTGTACATCTATATATACCTCTATTACACCCTGTACTTCTATATATACCTCTATTACACCCTTTACATCTATATATACCTCTATTACGCCCTGTACATCTATATATACCTCTATTACGCCCTGTACATCTATATATACATCTATTACACCCTGTACATCTATATATACATCTATTACACGCTGTACATCTATATATACCTCTATTACACCCTGTACATCTATATATACCTCTATTACACCCTGTACATCTATATATACATCTATTACACCCTGTACATCTATATATACCTATATTACACCCTGTACATCTATATATACATCTATTACACCCTGTACATCTATATATATATATATACATCTATTACACCCTGTACATCTATATATACCTCTATTACACCCTGTACATCTATATATACCTCTATTATACCCTGTACATCTATATATACCTCTATTACACCCTGTACATCTATATATACCTCTATTACACCCTGTACATCTATATATACATCTATTACACCCTGTACATCTATATATACCTCTATTACACCCTGTACATCTATATATACATCTATTACACCCTGTACATCTATATACACCTCTATTACACCCTGTACATCTATATATACATCTATTACACCCTGTACATCTATATATACCTCTATTACACCCTATACATCTATATATACCTCTATTACACCGTGTACATCTATATATACCTCTATTACACCCTGTACATCTATATATACATCTATTACACCCTGTACATCTATATACACCTCTATTACACCCTGTACATCTATATATACATCTATTACACCCCGTACATCTATATATACATCTATTACACCCTGTACATCTATATATACCTCTATTACACCCTGTACATCTATATATATACCTCTATTACACCCTGTACATCTATATATACCTCTATTACACCCTGTACATCTATATATACCTCTATTACACCCTGTAATCTATATATACCTCTATTACACCCTGTACATCTATATATACCTCTATTACACCCTGTACATCTATATATACCTCTATTACACCCTGTACATCTATATATACATCTATTACACCCTGTACATCTATATATACATCTATTACACCCTGTACATCTATATATACCTCTATTACACCCTGTACATATATATATATACCTCTATTACACCCTGTACATCTATATATACTTCTATTACACCCTGTACATCTATATATACATCTATTACACCCTGTACATATATATATATACCTCTATTACACCCTGTACATCTATATATACCTCTATTACACCCTGTACATCTATATATACATCTATTACACCCTGTACATCTATATATATATATATATACCTCTATTACACCCTGTACATCTATATATACATCTATTACGCCCTGTACATCTATATATACATCTATTACACCCTGTACATCTATATATACCTCTATTACACGCTGTACATCTATATATACTTCTATTACACCCTGTACATCTATATATACATGCTATTACACCCTGTACATATATATATGTACCTCTATTACACCCTGTACATCTATATATACCTCTATTACACCCTGTACATCTATATATACATCTATTACACCCTGTACATCTATATATATATATATATACCTCTATTACACCCTGTACATCTATATATACATCTATTACGCCCTGTACATCTATATATACATCTATTACACCCTGTACATCTATATATACCTCTATTACACGCTGTACATCTATATATACCTCTATTACACCCTGTACATCTATATATACCTCTATTACACCCTGTACATCTATATATACATCTATTACACCCTGTACATCTATATATACCTATATTACACCCTGTACATCTATATATACATCTATTACACCCTGTACATCTATATATATATACATCTATTACACCCTGTACATCTATATATACCTCTATTACACCCTGTACATCTATATATACCTCTATTATACCCTGTACATCTATATATACCTCTATTACACCCTGTACATCTATATATACCTCTATTACACCGTGTACATCTATATATACATCTATTATACCCTGTACATCTATATATACATCCATTACACCCTGTACATCTATATATACCTCTATTACACCCTGTACATCTATATATACATCTATTACACTGTGTACATCTATATATACATCTATTACACCCTGTACATCTATATATACACCTCTATTACACCGTGTACATCTAAATATACCTCTATTACACCGTGTACATCTATATATACCTCTATTACACCCTGTACATCTATATATACCTCTATTACACCCTGTACATCTATATATACATCTATTCCACCCTGTACATCTATATATACCTCTATTCCACCCTGTACATCTATATATACCTCTATTACACCCTGTACATCTATATATACTCTATTACACCCTGTCATCTATATATACATCTATTACACCGTGTACATCTATATATACCTCTATTACACCCTGTACATCTATATATACATCTATTACACCGTGTACATCTATATATACATCTATTACACCCTGTACATCTATATATACCTCTATTATACCCTGTACATCTATATATACATCTATTACACCCTGTACATCTATATATACATCTATTACACCGTGTACATCTATATATATATATACATCTATTACACCCTGTACATCTATATATACCTCTATTATACCCTGTACATCTATATATACATCTATTACACCCTGTACATCTATATATACCTCTATTACACCCTGTACATCTATATATACCTCTATTACACCCTGTACATCTATATATATATATATACATCTATTACACCCTGTACATCTATATATACCTCTATTATACCCTGTACATCTATATATACCTCTATTATACCCTGTACATCTATATATACATCTATTACATCCTGTACATCTATATATACATCTATTACACTGTGTACATCTATATATACATCTATTACACGTGTACATCTATATATACCTCTATTACACCCTGTACATCTATATATACCTCTATTACACCCTGTACATCTATATATATACATCTATTACACCCTGTACTTTTATATATATACATCTATTACACCGTGTACATCTATATATACCTCTATTACACCCTGTACATCTATATATACATCTATTACACCCTGTACATCTATATATACCTCTAATACACCCTGTACATCTATATATACCTCTATTACACCCTGTACATCTATATATACATCTATTACAACCTATACATCTACATATACCTCTATTACACCCTGTACATCTACATATACATCTATTACACCCTGTACATCTATATATACCTCTATTACACCCTGTACATCTATATTTACCTCTATTACACCCTGTACATCTATATATACCTCTATTACACCCTGTACATCTATATATACATCTATTACACCCTGTACATCTATATATATAATATACATCTATTACACCCTGTACATCTATATATACATCTATTACACCCTGTACATCTATATATACATCTATTACACCCTGTATATCTATATATACCTCTATTATACCCTGTAAATCTATATATACATCTATTACACCCTGTACATCTATATATACATCTATTACACCGTGTACATCTATATATCTCTATTACACCCTGTACATCTATATATACCTCTATTACACCCTGTACATCTATATATACATCTATTACACCCTGTACATCTATATACACCTCTATTACACCCTGTACATCTATATATACATCTATTACACCCTGTACATCTATATATACCTCTATTACACCCTATACATCTATATATACCTCTATTACACGTGTACATCTATATATACATCTATTACACCTGTACATCTATATATACATCTATTACACTGTGTACATCTATATATACCTCTATTACACCCTGTACATCTATATATACCTCTATTACACCCTGTACATCTATATATACCTCTATTACACCCTGTACATCTATATATATATACCTCTATTACACCCTGTACATCTATATATACATCTATTACACCCTGTACATCTATATATACCTCTATTACACCCTGTACATCTATATATACCTCTA
The DNA here is from genome assembly GCF_038048845.1 of Mixophyes fleayi. Taxonomy (NCBI): domain Eukaryota; kingdom Metazoa; phylum Chordata; class Amphibia; order Anura; family Limnodynastidae; genus Mixophyes; species Mixophyes fleayi. The sequence goes on along the minus strand of NW_027447394.1, from coordinate 2,252 downwards.
TTACACCCTGTACATCTATATATACCTCTATTACACCCTGTACATCTATATATACCTCTATTACACCCTGTACATCTATATATACCTCTATTACACCCTGTACTTCTATATATACCTCTATTACACCCTTTACATCTATATATACCTCTATTACGCCCTGTACATCTATATATACCTCTATTACGCCCTGTACATCTATATATACATCTATTACACCCTGTACATCTATATATACATCTATTACACGCTGTACATCTATATATACCTCTATTACACCCTGTACATCTATATATACCTCTATTACACCCTGTACATCTATATATACATCTATTACACCCTGTACATCTATATATACCTATATTACACCCTGTACATCTATATATACATCTATTACACCCTGTACATCTATATATATATATATATACATCTATTACACCCTGTACATCTATATATACCTCTATTACACCCTGTACATCTATATATACCTCTATTATACCCTGTACATCTATATATACCTCTATTACACCCTGTACATCTATATATACGCTCTATTACACCCTGTACATCTATATATACATCTATTACACCCTGTACATCTATATATACCTCTATTACACCCTGTACATCTATATATACATCTATTACACCCTGTACATCTATATACACCTCTATTACACCCTGTACATCTATATATACATCTATTACACCCTGTACATCTATATATACCTCTATTACACCCTATACATCTATATATACCTCTATTACACCGTGTACATCTATATATACCTCTATTACACCCTGTACATCTATATATACATCTATTACACCCTGTACATCTATATACACCTCTATTACACCCTGTACATCTATATATACATCTATTACACCCGTACATCTATATATACATCTATTACACCCTGTACATCTATATATACCTCTATTACACCCTGTACATCTATATATATATACCTCTATTACACCCTGTACATCTATATATACCTCTATTACACCCTGTACATCTATATATACCTCTATTACACCCTGTACATCTATATATACCTCTATTACACCCTGTACATCTATATATACCTCTATTACACCTGTACATCTATATATACCTCTATTACACCCTGTACATCTATATATACATCTATTACACCCTGTACATCTATATATACATCTATTACACCCTGTACATCTATATATACCTCTATTACACCCTGTACATATATATATATACCTCTATTACACCCTGTACATCTATATATACTTCTATTACACCCTGTACATCTATATATACATCTATTACACCCTGTACATATATATATATACCTCTATTACACCCCTGTACATCTATATATACCTCTATTACACCTGTACATCTATATATACATCTATTACACCCTGTACATCTATATATATATATATATACCTCTATTACACCCTGTACATCTATATATACATCTATTACGCCCTGTACATCTATATATACATCTATTACACCCTGTACATCTATATATACCTCTATTACACGCTGTACATCTATATATACCTCTATTACACCCTGTACATCTATATATACCTCTATTACACCCTGTACATCTATATATACATCTATTACACCCTGTACATCTATATATACCTATATTACACCCTGTACATCTATATATACATCTATTACACCCTGTACATCTATATATATATACATCTATTACACCCTGTACATCTATATATACCTCTATTACACCCTGTACATCTATATATACCTCTATTATACCCTGTACATCTATATATACCTCTATTACACCCTGTACATCTATATATGCCTCTATTACACCGTGTACATCTATATATACATCTATTATACCCTGTACATCTATATATACATCCATTACACCCTGTACATCTATATATACCTCTATTACACCCTGTACATCTATATATACATCTATTACACTGTGTACATCTATATATACATCTATTACACCCTGTACATCTATATATACACCTCTATTACACCGTGTACATCTAAATATACCTCTATTACACCGTGTACATCTATATATACCTCTATTACACCCTGTACATCTATATATACCTCTATTACACCCTGTACATCTATATATACATCTATTCCACCCTGTACATCTATATATACCTCTATTACACCCTGTACATCTATATATACCTCTATTACACCCTGTACATCTATATATACATCTATTACACCGTGTACATCTATATATACATCA